>NC_051219.1:40787913-40802913 GCF_015220715.1 Pygocentrus nattereri
CTCAAGGACCGTTTGGAGTGCTTTAGTGTGGTAAGAGACTCTGTGAATAGGTTTTATTTAAAAATGCATCTGAATGCTGTAAAATTAGACATCACCATCTTAATGCAATAACACAGCTGAATGGGCTGGACATGAGGCTCAAATCAGACACATGCACTGCATGACAGATATGCACAGAGAGACTCTGGGGGGGTTTGAGCCCCTGCCTCTTTGCCTCTTTGCCCTTAGACAGTATAAGTGCCCACTTAGTTGCTGCATATACCAACCATTACCTAGTACACCTAACTTGTATCTAACATAATGTGCTCCCTGACTGACAGTAGTTACACCTCAATTCTACACACTTCTACACAGTTCCACACCAGTCATATCACCAGTCGCACTAGCTGCATGTCAGCTGAAGTTCAACCACTATAAACGCCTAATGTCAGTTTAGCGGCTCAGAAATTAAGCCCAAGTCTTAATGAACTGCAGCAAAGAAAGGATGAAGGTGTCCACACACACACACACACACACACACACACACACACACACACACACACACACACACACACACACACTTTCTAAGCCGCTTCTCCCTCAGAGTTGCAGGGTGAAGGTTTAAAATTTTAACATTTTAAATATTCATATAATATTTCAAGGTCTATTATAAGTGTCTATATTTTACTGCTTTAGTTTATATTCTATTTTGAATAAACAGTGGCCAGTGTGGGGTGTAGCACAACATTCATTTAAAATGAAATACTGTATGAATAATGAAACTTTTTTTCTGTGACCCACGGAGCTGAGATTTTAAAAATATGGTCCCTTTAGTAAAATCATTGCTTATTTTATCAGCTCCACTTACCCTATGGGTATTTATGTAGTTTTACAAAAGAAGCCCCTTTTACCCTGTTTTTTCCAGTGGTCAGGACCCCATGGAACCACCACAGAGCAGGTAAAATGGGTAGTGCTTGGTCACTCCAAAGAACACGTCTCCAGTGCTCTAGAGTCCAGTGGCGGCGCTTTACACCACTGCATTCCACGCTTTGCGTTATGCCTGGTGATGTCAGGCTTGGATGCAGCTGCACGGCCATGGAAACCCATTCCATGAAGCTCTCTACGCTGTTCTTGAGCTGATCTGAAGGTCACATCAAGTTTGGAGGTCTGTAGTGATTGACTCTGCAGAAAGTTGGTGATCTCTGTGCACTATGCCCCTCAGCATCCGCTGACCCCGCTCTGTCATTTTACGTGCCCGACCACTTCGTGGCTGAGATGCTGTCATTCCCAGTTGATTCCACTTTGTTATAATCCCACTGACAGTTGACTTTGGAATATTTAGTAGTGAGGAAATTTCATGACTGTACTTGTTGCACAGGTGGCGTCCGATCACGGTACCACGCTGGAACTCACTGAGCTCCTCAAAGCGACCCATTCTTTCACTAATGTCTGTAGAAACAGTCTGCAGGCCTAGGGGCTCGGCTTTATACACCTGTGGCCATGGAAGTGACTGGAACACCTGAATTCAATGGCTTGGATGGGTGAGTCAATACTTTTGGCAATATAATGTATATTACATTGTATGTCATTTCATGGGCATCATATAGCACTATGCTATGCTGCTATTGCTGTTTACTAATAATTTGCTGTTATTGGTCTGCACTATCTACACAACTCACATTCCTCTGTTTCTTACTCTGTATCTCAAACTCTTTGGTATTTGGAGAAGCATGTTGGCTTCCACATCGGTCAAGATATGGTAACAAGGCAGAAATGGAGCAATTGGTACACACCGCAATAGACAATGACCCATCAATTTTGATGATAAAGATGGGAGGAGGGATCACATGTTTGCCATGTGACCTGCTTCAGCACATTTTACTACAAATACATTACATAGCCTACTTACTGAGTTCAGGTGTTTCAGTCACACTGCTAACAGGCGCATAACCATGCATTCTCCAGCCTTTAATGACTCCAGTGTGAAATTAAAAAAACAAACTTCAGACAGAAAAAATGTTTTGGTTGATCAACTAAATTTGGGGTAAGAAGAAACATGTGTACATTGGATGTTTGGCCAAACTATTCTTTTAAGTAATAAATTGCTCTGTAATAAATCACTTACCACACTATTTGTATTTTCTTTTAATAGGGCAATAGTTGCTCAGTCCAAATGAGTCCCACTCTCCTCTTGTATGGATATGACATGGATATACTCTAGGTCAGTAGAGGGGTCAGGAGGGTCTGAGAGAATGACAGATAAGGGAGGATTACTGCTCACATTCAGTCTTCACACTTGTATGTGATGGAATTTTTGTGTGTGTGCCCCAAGGGTAAGGCCTGGGGCTCTAAGTGTTGCTGTGATATGTCAATTGAAATGTAATCACTGCATGTCAGCCTTAGGTTTTACAATTCACTTCACCAAAAGCCTCAAGCCATTCTGATAGGATGTCGCCTTAGCTTACAGGGTTACTGTAAACTGAGGTTGACAAGAAGATGGGTCTTCAGGGGAAAGCGTAAGTGCCATTGAGCTACTCTAACCTGTGAGTACCTGAAGGATGAGTGGAGTCTTCTGCTGAATGGTGCTGGAGTTGGGGGAAATGGGCCATGCAGATGTAGTTTGTTGTTTTCTGCCACTGAAAGTCATTGATCCTGTCATCTATGATCCTGGATTAGTAGCATTGCTAACATGGCAGAAAGAAAAAAATGAAAAGGGAGTTTAGTGTACTTCATTCAACCTTTGTAGAGTTTACTGGGCCTATCTGAAATGACGTGTCGCTATTGTAAACATGACTGTGACCACTGTTCTTTCACAGTGGAGGCAGTTGGTGCTCACAGCTGTTCATCCATCTGGAGGAATTCCAGGGCAGAATAAGAGGAAATCCCACAAACATGGACACCAGCTCCAAATACTCCTTCTGCCATGTGCGAGCCTCATAACACAAGAGAGATGGAAACGAGATTACAGTGAAAATTATTTTAAATGTTAATTTCTTCTTCTGACTCATGAACGCCCATAAAAATAAAGATGCCTAAAAAGGTTCTTTAGAGCAAAAGAACCGGTTCCCTACAGAATTTTTTAATGAATGTTTGGAAGTGAGATGTGTGAGAGTGAAGAAGCCCTTAAATCTAATGTAATGTTCTAATTAACGTTTTTTGTAGAACCATATGCCTAAGCCATTTATTTCACAGTGTTTCTGAAGGAGTTGGTACGTTCATTTGTATTGGTGAGACTTACTGCAGACATGTAAATGAAAGTGACTGAACCCAGCTGAGCCAAACTTAGTAGCAGTGCACTGGCACACGATCTAATAACCAGAGAAAATAAATCTCCAGTGTGCCAGAACCTCTTTTCATGGACAGCTAGGAACTCCATCACATACTCAGCTGGTTGATCAACGTCTTCAGAAATAGCCGCACAACTATTACGGCAAAGTTTTATTGCTCTGGATGACCAGCCGTTCTCTGTTGAGGAGGATGTTGGGTTTTGACGGCTGCTTGAACATCTTGATCCAATTTTATCAATAACAAACTCTTCTCTTAGCCTTGCTATATATCAAAAACTCAACTATTTAAGCCTCTGACTAAGAAATCCCTGAAAATTACAGACCTCTGAAATCTTCCCTTGTATATCAAAGATTTTGCTTTGGCGCAAAAACTAAATTCCTACTTGCATAGAAATCACATACAAAAAATTCCCACTGCTATATACACCGGTCAGGCATAACATGATGACCACCTCCTTGTTTCTACACTCATTGTCCGTTTTATCAGCTCCACTTACTGTATAGCTGCACTCTGTAGTTCTACAGTTACAGACTGTAGTCCATCTGTTTCTCTGATACTTTGTTACCCTGTTCTTCAGTGATCAGGACCCCTATGGACCCTCATAGAGTAGGTACTGTTTAGGTGGTGGATCATTCTCAGCACTGTAGTAACACTGACGTGGTGTTGGTGTGTTGTGCTGGTGCGAGTGGATCAGACATTTACATTTAGGAGGGCTGTGGTGGCTCATAAAAACAAAATACATGTGTGTATAGCTTTGAGCAGAGTCTCCTACAGCATTTACCCAGGCGTGTCCCAATTTTGCTGTTGAATTGGATGTGATGTGGGAGGGGGGGTGATTGAGAGAGGGTTAATCAATCGCTTAACACTCTGGAACTCATGTTAGATTTGAGTGATAACTGTGTCAACATTCTGACGCAATTTGAAGACCAGGTTAACACTTTGACAGGGAGTGAAATCAGATTTGACTCAATCTAGAGTCGGATTGACTCAGGCAATAGTCAGGTTGACTCTCTACTCTCAAACATTTCATTAACACCTGATATTTAACGCTGCTGATTTTGTGGTGTACAGTTTACAAAAGCTGATCATTTAGCTAGACATTACTAGAAATATCCTGATGTTTATTAGGGACTTGGCGGAATGCTTAACCTCAAGGTCATTAACACATGCCTACGTACAAGAACACATGAACTACTTGGAGATAAAGTACAATCAATTTTTCAGATACAGTACTGATGGGTAACTGTGAGAGTAGTGAGTGGTGGTTCTTCAGTCTTGGCACTAGAGGGCAGCAAAGCTTCATTCTTCCTGAGAAAAGAGCCAATGCACTTCCACAGATCACGTTCCTGAACTTCATCTTGGTTGTGGCTCCAGATCTCCACTGAAAAACCTGACTTAACAGAATGGATCAAAAACACAAAATAACACCCTCATTCTTGATTTGCAGTGTTTAAGAATGAATATGAGCTCCATGAATTCCAGCAAACTCCTAAAATAAAGGTGCCAAAGTGGTTCTTAAGAGCGGTATCTCACAGTGGATGGTTCTTTAAAGGACCATTTTTAAACGAAATGAGTCAATGAGATCTGAAGTTGCCAATTTTTCCTGATATGATGCTGTTTTTCATTTGCTGTCCCAGCTTGGCCTGGCGGTCTCCACCCCAGGAGCCCTTCATTACTTTTCTAAATGTGGAGATCACCAGTGGAAGACAACTGGCAGAAGTCCAAACCATATGGGGTGATATTTACTTTCAAATTATGATGGAAATTAAATAGCAGGTAATTCACAAAAGAAAATAATGCAACAAATATTTTTTCTATTTCATAAATAACTGCTTCACAAATTTTGGCGTCATTGTTTCCCAAGTATTTGGCACTCTCAAATTCGCTTTCCCAATGAATCGATTGCATTCATTTGTGGATTTTGGGAACGTTTCTACCGCCGAATGCATGCCCATTAATTCACAAATGAGCCAATCAGAACGTTAAAAGACTTTTTAATAAAACAATATAAATTAATACGCTGTAATAAAATAATCAGCCGTCCCAAATGAAGCTTAAAACATGTTTTAACAAATGTATTCTTCAAGTAATTGTTTTGAACAAAACGGCAAAGATTTTATAGTCTGGCTGACCTCTCCATAATGAGCTGTGGTGCCTGAAACTGACCAAACCTGACGTGAGCAGTCTGTTTTTCTCGGATTTGGTCAGAAATATTAGAACCTCCACATATTTGATAAGGCAAATACCTGAAGCTCAACAAAGCTCATCCTACTACTGTCTGACACTTCACGTTTTTCACGACATGTCTTTCCTTAGTGCACAATTTCTATACATTTGCAGAGAAAAAAAAACAAAGCATAAAATATGCCATCATTTTTGCACAGGCTACAGTTAAAGTTTTACTTTGTGCCCCTAATATGTTCAATTCATAAAATAAACCGTTATCGTGCATTAAAACGTGCAGCCGTGTTCTCCGTTTTGGATATTAACTTGTTTTCACCTAGAAAAATCAACAAACCCATGTCATTTGACCGGTACCGGTACCGGTACCGGTACCGCCCAAACTTTGTCCTGCGACTGCAGGCGATTACCTCACATTCCATCACTGTGATCTGAGTTACCTGTCTGTACTTTGCACACAAATAGAAAAAGATTAAATACGTTCTCATCACAGCTTCCACAAGCCTGTGTGCTGCTATAACAACATTATAATGACATTAGCTGGTCAGACTGTGGTTATCGGTGTCTGTAGGTCAGAGAAGCCCTGGTTTGAAGAGAGCCTGACTCTATATGCAGCCTACCTCGACCTCACAGCATTAAGGCTCAACACACACAGCCATTCATCTCTTTAAGTGGGAGAGAATAATGAGTCAAACTCATCAAAGGGAAGGATATTAGAAGGACCAGGCCAATAAAACATGAAGCACACGTACCTCACCTGAAATTTTCTCTTAAGAGATATTCTATGGAGGAAAACTCTGACTCTGTTTTCTAGGCTAAGCTGACACTAGAGGGCGCTCACAGGAGAGCCAAAAACAATTGGGCTACTATGGAGATTTGTGGAAATTGTGATTGGTGAATGGTTAATACTTTTTCTACAGACAAATGCTCTGTTAACAGAACAAGTCACTTACAGGACTAACAAAAGGTCCCCAGTTATGTTCAAGGGTCCCCTCTAATGTTCACTTGGTGGGCAAGTGAAGACTGAGCTCTAAAGGTCTGCTGGCCATCGTGAGCCAACAGCTCCTGACAAAGTATCAGGTCTTGGGCCATTTTTTTTAAGGCTCAGGTTGGTTTCCAAGCGAGTCATTTTCTTCATGTACTAGTTTTGTTTCTGTTTGAAAGAATACGCATGTATGTACCTCTAATAATGTCATGGTCTACAGGTGTGTTCAGAATAGCTGCAGAGCTTGAGGACTGGGCGAAGATGCTCCACAATGGAATGGTGGATGAACTTCAATAGTACTATGGATGACTGTGAACATGTGTGAAAACCTCCCTTTAGCCCCATTCCTTGAGCAGCTGCTTATGGGTGCCCTCCAATGTTCTGTCTTCATGCTTTTATTCATGTGATAATGGGAGGAAGGACAGCCTCCACTTAAACTGGCTCTGGTACCAACACTCCACCATTAAGGTCAGTCCCCTTTGACTTTCGCAGCTGTGATCCCGGAAATGTATAGGGTCCATGAAATCAGACTCAAAATATCAAATATTCCATTTTAGGTTAAACTTCAGCCAGGGTTGTGGTTGGACCTTATAGTAGGACAATAAAGCAAAGGATACCTTCAAATCCACACAAAGAATAATCACCAACCCCACCACAAATCCTGTGGGCTGGGCTGAGAGAGGAGATTCCGCAAGTGAGGACCGAAGGGTCTGAGCATCTGGAGAGATCTGGAATAGAATCATAGATCACTTCATATGCACCAATAATTTTATAGGTGATGTAAACACCCAGTGGCGTCTCTTGCACAGAAAGCCTGGTGGGGCACAATAATCCGTTGTCAATGAAACTACACACAAGTCTGATCCAAACACACACTATCAGTGAAATCACACATTCACAAAATAACATAACGTGGTGCAGGAGAATATGAATGATATGATAATAAAATTCGATCACACAAAACCTTGTTATACAGCAACAAATCAAAAGTAACGATCATTGTGGTCTGCAACTACATATTCAAAGCAACAGAGCAGGGAAACGCGCTTTCCGGGCTTTAGGAATAACACGTCTTGTAATAATGCAGAATGACTCACAAGTGACGGTCACTTCTCGAAAAGAAAAGATGTGCGATGATCTTTCATCTGGCCAAACTAGTCAAAAAAGTTTCCTCTCAAAGTCCACCAATCCATGAATGAATTCAAGCGATAGCATAGCGAGTGCATGCAGGGAAAGCAGAAGAGTGTTTTTAACTACACTCTATCAACCAATGACCGCTGGCATAGGCAATGTGTGGGTGTACTCTCAGCATGGGGGAAGTGTGATCTTGCCCCACAGTTGGTGAGTGTTTTTTAACTGCTCACTTGGTTAGCCAAACACCGACACCAACACACACACACACACACACACACACACACACACACACACACACACACAACTTTATTAGGTAGTGAAAGGTTGAACCCCCTTTTGCCTTCAGAACTGCCCTAATTATTTGTGGCATACTTTCAACAAGGTGTTGGAAACATTCCTCAGAGATTTTGGTCCATATTGACATGATAGATCACAAAGTTGCTGCAATTTTGTCGGCTGTACATCTATGATGCGAATCTCCCGTTCAACCACATCCCATAGGTGCTCTATTGGATCGAGATCTGGTGACTGGAGGCCATTGGAGTCCAGTGAACTCATCGTCAGGTTCAAGAAACCAGTTTGAGATGATATGAGCTTTGTGACATGGCGCATTATCCTGCTGGAAGTAGCCATCAGAAGATGGGTACACTGTGGTCATAAAGGGATGGACATGGTCAGCAACAATACTCAGGTAGGCTGCGACATTTAAACGATGCTCAATTGGTAGTAATGGGCCCAAAGTGTGCCAAGAAAATATCCCCCCACACCATTACACCACCACCACCACCACCACCACCAGACTGAACCGCTGATGCAACGCAGGATGGATCCATGCTTTCATATTGTTTACGCCAAATTCTGGCCCTACCGTCCGAATGTCACAGCTGAAATCAAGACTCGTCAGACCAGGCAACATTTTTCCAATATTCTATTGTCCAATTTCAAGAAGCCTGGGCGAATTGCAGTCTCAGTTTCCTGTTCTTAGCTGACAGGAGTGGCACCCGGTGTGGTCTTCTGCTGCTGTAGCCCATCTTCTTCAAGGTTCGACGTGTTGTGCGTTCAGAGATGGTGTTCTGTGTTCCTTGGTTGTAACAAGTGGTTATTTGAGTTAATTTTGCCCTTCTATCATCTGGAACCAGTCTGCCCATTCTCCTCTGACCTCTCACATCAACAAGGCATTTTCGTCCACACAACTGACCGCTCACAGGATGTTTCCTCTTTTTCGGACCGTTCTCTGTAAACCCTAGAGATGGTTGTGTGTGAAAATCCCAGTAGATCAGCAGTTTCTGAAATACTCTGACCAGCCCGTCTGGCACCAACAACCACGCCACGTTCAAAGTCACTTAAATCACCTTTCTTTCCCCGTTCTGATGCTCGGTCTGCACTTCAGCAGGTTGTCTTGACCACCTTTACATGCCTAAATGCATTGAGTTGTACCCATGTGATTGGCTGATTAGCTATTTGTGTTAACAAGCAATTGAATAAAGTGGCTGGTGAGTGTATATGTGCATGTATGTATGCATGCATGCATGCATGTGTGTATTTATTAGTTGTTATACTAAATTATTGATCATGTCGTGCACTGCTCTACAGCGACATCTGGTGCGGCCAGGCCTCTACAGCCCCTAATGTAGAGAAGCCATTGCAAAAGCATAGAAAGAATGGAGCTAAAGGTAATGAATAATTCACTTCTTCGATGTAACAGTGATTCAGAAAATATATTTTCAAAAGTGCTCTTAGTATTATATATTAAACAATAAAAACAATACAGTATTTATCATACAGGTACAATATATATGAAAGCAGGTGCACATCACAGGAAAACGTAATGAATAATACAGAAGAAAAATGAGTCGACAAATACAAATTCAGCCGAGCACATAGTGAGGTGCCCATTTGTTCCATGTTTTATACACAATATGCACATGACATCATTTAAAAAGGGGACGATAAACTGGCTTTTATAATCTAATAATTGTTGTTCGATTGGCAGCACAACTATAGAATCACAGGAGGAACTGGGTGACACAAAATACTGCATCTCCACATCAGCCTAAGCACTGGCTTATCCAGCTGCACTATGAGCTGAAGCAGCCAATAGCATTGAGTTTCTGTTCACAACCTCCACATATTCATCTCACTTGACAGCACTAGGTAGAACACTGTCTAATCATTGATGCAGGACTCGCATGAATTACATAAATATAGTGCTACTGTTGGGATTAGAGTCTCATATTTACAAATGATCAATAACTCCATCAGGCACTTACAACAAGCCATTATGAGGCTAAGTCTGAGTTAACCTAGTGTACAAATCCACAGTCAAAAAGTCTGCTGTTTACACTACTCTGCTGAAACTGACTCTCACAGTCTGATCAGCAGTTCTTACACAAATAAAGAAGTACTTCATGTCAACCATCTGGAATTTGCATGTACAACCTGAGAGGGGAAAAAGATTTCACACCACAAAGCAAAACTGTCTCATCAGCAATTTCCTCAGTGGCGTGGTTATTGCCAACATTTACCACAAGATGGTGCCTGAAGTGCTACAAAATATCACTGTGAACACAAGTCTCATTTCACACAGGTATTGCATAATGATAAATATCTTGGGTAGAGAGAGAGAGAGAGAGAGAGAACCTCATACCAGTCCCTTTAAGGCCCAAAGAGAAATTGCACCCACTAAACACTGTGTTGTGTATATTTACCATAAACTCAGCAAGGCCAATTTCAGCAATTCCTTGCTGGGACGTTAATACTACAATACAGCTTGAACACAGCACACGGCTAAAGTGCAAAGGTCTGATTTGGTCGTAGTCTCTGATCACAGTAGCAACAGTATCATGCCAGTCAGAGACTACCCTTCCAGTCAAAATGGCCATTAAGCACAAGTTGATTTTTAAACATTAAACCTATATTTAACAAATTACACCTAAATATATGTATTTTTAATAATATTATATTCAATATGTGGCGAGTCCACCAGACCACAGAGTAACAAACGCATTAACCCCATATAAGGGGTAAGCACTGTTTATCTGATGGTGGCAGTTTCATGGTCTACCTTTGACATTTACAGCATTTGGCAGACGCTCTTATCCAGAGCAACTTACAACTTGATCATTTTACCCAGGTCGGTGAAGTTAGTGTTGCCTAAGGACTCTTACTGGTATTAGTGCAGGGTGCTTGCCTAGGCAACTGAACCCTAGTCTACAGCGCAGAAGGCAGAGGTGTTACCCACTACACTACACAAGCCAGGTCTCGCAAAGTTCTAAGAGCCCAATTTTCTCAATCAATTAATATTTTTTCCTCTTCCTTATGCAAGTGGATTATCTCCTCAGAAATATCACCTGAAAAATATTAAATATACCGTATGTTTAATGACTGTTTTGAGTGGAAGTTAAATAAATGAATGGTGGTCTCTAACCTTTGCACAATACTGTGTGCAGGGAACATACATATAATTTTTACTTAACATTAATATATATATATTTATATATATATATATATATATATAAATACCAATACATAACAGTTACTGACCACATGTATGGAAACTGTAAATGACCGTCAATAAATAAAAAAACAAACCCTAAAAGTGCTGGAAGACAGGAATTGAACAAGATGCTCTAGTAGTCATGATTTTAGGTCAGTGACAGTTCCACCGTAGTCAACTGCACTCAAAACGTGTTTAAAGCAACACGTAGGCAGTCCAGTTAGGATACATGTAGCCTAACTGGACTCGGCTGCTGCTTTAAACACACCGACACAGTGCTGGAAGCTTTTTTAATGTGACAACTGACCAAAATCTCACCACAAGCAGAACCATCAGCCATACTTTCCATCATTTAGACATCGGGTGTCTATGGAGTGTTGGGTCAATCACAGTGAAGAGATATGCATTAAAGCAAATAAAGAAAGGGTTCCATTAACGTTGGTTAACGTTAAATTTGTGGGCGTTTTTTTAAGCATACTAGAAGACGAGGAAGCACTCTGCAGGTTTCGCTTTGGCTACCACATTTGATAGTATAGCACAGACACCACAGTGACATTTTCAAAGCAGAGATGAAATGTCAGGGTATATTACATTACATCCTGGAGCCATCATAAACACGGCACTGAGAAAAATGAGTTAAGGTAAGTAAACCAGGGGCACAGTCTATGTTTTTAAAAGCCTAAGGAGGAAGAAAATGGAATACAGAAGCACATTAAACGTGCATTAGTCTGAATTAGCTCTAATATAGAGCATTTCACAATCAGAGCCTTAGTGCAAAGCCTTAAAAATCTCATAACACAGAATACGGTCATACTGGTCACTCACAATGCTACCAGGGTGTACTACGAGTGATCAATACCGTGCAAGAAAACTCACTGCATAAGATTATATGGATGAATTACCTGAATCTAACAGTAATAGTAAGTAACTACACAGTAATAGTAAGTTAAACGAGTTACATCAGTGTGGTTATAAATATAATATGCAGTAAAGTGATTACAAAAGGAGAGGTCTTTTTTTTTAAATTATAAATAGTTGTTTTGTTTGGTAAACTGCCATGGAATGTTAGAAAACAAACAAAAACAAACAAACAAACAAACAAACAAAAAACCCACGTGCGTACATAAATGTCCACACAGGCTCTGGGAAAAGCTCTTCCCTTGTCATTTAGAGTCTTTAGGAGTTGATTTAAAGCATCCTCTTCACATCCACTGCCATTTCATCTCTCAAATTAGTCCCATGTGAAGGAAAAAAAAGCCCAAAACAAATCTTAACGAAAAACCACAAAGGCTCAGTGCTGGCCTGAAGTCTATAAATAGATCCCCTCCTCAGAGCTCAGTGTAGATATACATCAGTGCTGAACACGGAAAAAATTCAACGCACAGCAACATCACGTTTTGCAGCCTCGTGTTCGGGAGGATCTGTAGAACTTCTCTGAGCTGCTGTATTGAGGCTCAGGCCTGCTGGACCAGTCTGCGGTAGTGGGGCATCACCTTGCTTTCAGGCAGGTAGAGGGCCATCTCTAGAGCCACCAGCACAGTGAACTCGACTGAGATCAGCTCCCGTCGGCTGATACGAAACCTCTCCTCTAGTTTCTGGAAAGAGAAGAACAGAGTATAGGAGACAATTATTCAATAAAAGCCTGAACTGACACGGTCTGAAGCTCAAAAAAGGCAACGTCAGAGATGTTCAGTGTTCAGGGTTTTGTAAAATAATTCTGTTGGCACACATTCAGCTCCTATGAAGGATACGGACTCCAACTCCCAGAATTCTCTGGGAGATCACGTGACGGGACATCCGCACTCCGACACCAACCATGGAGAAGACAACATTACCCAGAATTCAGAGGATTCTTATGTGACTTTGGACTCTAGCATGCGCTCCTATCAGCGCTCTCAAATGTTCTGAGTTTGAAGTGTTTCCACCTGTGTGTTTATTCAGAGGACAGGTTGCCTAGAGTATCAAATCCTGGGCTTTGGTCAGTCTCAGTGAGAGTTATTGTTTCCCAGAAACTACTGAGTGTTCTCTCTTCTGATTCTGGTTGTTTGTGTGTTTTGACCCTTTCGCTTTGTTGTTCTTGATTACGTCTTTTGCCTTCCCCTTTGGTTCTTCTGCTCGATGTCCTGACCTGTGTTTTGACTTTTCGCCTGGACCCTGACTACACTAGGTGTTTTGCCCCTTTTTGATTCGGTTGGTTGTTTTCATTAAACCACCATCACCATCATCCTCAAGCATCTGGTTTCTGTCAGCACATTACGTCTGTAATGTAGGGTGATTAAAAAGATTAATCCGATTTCAAAACGCAATATTTTAACAACTGTGAGGCGGCGAGGAACCAATCACATACCAATTGTAAGAGGGGGTCATAGAGACTGGCTGGAGGAGCTGAGACCCCTGAGTAGAAAGCTTTCTGCGTTCTCCACGTCAATAAGAGTGAATCCGTCATAACTGTGCAGTGTGATTTTCGTGGGCAGTGAAGCTCCAACAGCTCAGAGCGTTCATTGTTGGACCCACAGCACTGGATGATCTCCAGAACCTCACTGAAAGAGCCGTGAGTGCAGAGACACCCGACACGCTCATTCCAGTATGGGATGAGTTTGACTGTGGTGTTGATGTCCGTACATCATTTAAACCATTTACAGTTCACTGCATTGATCTGTAATGATTTACAAGTGCAGTAAATCATTCCACGCAATCCAAACATCTCAGCTACAAATGAAAATGTAAGCACTGCTTCCAGTACCTACTGTTTATGAACAATTTAGCCCAAAGTGGCGCAAGTGGACATGTAGCAACTTCTCCATTTGATGGAGTTAGCTCTGATAGACTAGTTGTACAGTCACTAATTATCATCACTATTATCTGGTAACTTGATGCAAAAGACAATTCAATACAAATCCATGGTTTTCAAACCAGATGAGCTTTCCAACCTCAATACATAAAAATATATTTGACAAATTAAATAAATTTAGTGAAGAGGCTGCGTTGAATGCGTCAGTTATACTTTTGACCACAAAACAGAACAAATTTTAGCAAAAAAATACATTTTAATATCAAGCCATCTGTAGCACATTTTTGATGAATCTGTGCATAAAAGCTTACAAAATACTGACTGAGGATAATGACTGACTGAAAACACTGCTAAAACATCAAAGTGCGAAGGCTGTACCCGGATAGCCCTCACTGTCAGTTATTTACATGTTCCAAAATAGTGCGGCATTCAAAAAATACTTTTAATGAAAAGAAAAGAAAAAAAGAAAAAAAAAAAATCACATAAATTTACATTTATGGTACAAAAGGATGAATACTGAGAAATAGCTTTTATATGCTGTGAAAACTCCCAATTAAAGTTACTATTGGAATATGAAAACATGACTAAAATCGCTTCAGATGCGTTGCTGTCATCTACGTTCTACTGTGAATAAAATATGGGTCTATGGGATTTGCAAATCAGCATTCTGTTTTTATTTACATATACTTCCATATACTATACATATATTTTATTTACAAGGCATCCTAACTTTTTTTGGAATTGGGGTTGTATTTATTTATACACAGAAAACATTAATTGTATTGAATACTGACTGAAACACAAACTGTATTAAACTTGACGCTATGTGTATCGTTACACCCAGTGTATGGTTCTTTATTGTGTACTCACATCAATCAGCTGTTTGACCTCTTGTTTCTTGAGGTCGCTGCTGATCTTGGCGGCCAGCAGAAGGCACGCGGCTGCTACCAGCTTTCTGTTCTGCTTGTTCAGATGGCCCTGCAGCACCAGCTTCTCAAAGTAGGCGAATGCCATGGCTAGAGTGACCGGCTGTAGACTGCACTCCTCCCCCACAACACGCATCTCTCTCTTCAGACTGACCATGCAAGAGACCGAGACACAAAGACAGATACAATGAGCAATATTTGGGAGTCAGAGTTAACACTG
>NC_051219.1:40805413-40840413 GCF_015220715.1 Pygocentrus nattereri
GTACCTGTAATTTAAGTGTACTTAAAATGGAAAGAAAGACTCAGCTGGCTCCGATACCTTCCCTTACACTTCATTTCACTTAGAAATATGGACAGTATGGAAGTAAAATGTTGATTTGAGAGGTTAGGATAGTATAGTGGGTAATTAATTAATTAAGAGACCCTTATTAGTCCCACAAATGGGGAAATTTCACCTCCGCATTTAACCCATCTGTGAAATGAAACACCACATACACACTAGTGAGCACACACACACTAGGGGGCAGTGAGCACACTCGCCCGGTGGGCATCCCAATCCCAATCCCAATCCCAATGGGGAGCAGTTGGGGGTTAGGGGTCTTGCTCTAGGACACCTCAGTCATGTGCTGTCGTCTCTGGGGTTCGAACCGGTGACCTTCCGGTCATGAGGCTGGCTCCCTAACCTCCAGCCCATGACTGCCCCCAACCCAAGTAACACCTCTGCTTTCTACGCTGTAAACTGGGGTTCAATCCCCACCTGGGTAAACACTCAACACTATACCAATAAGAGTCCTTGGGCAAGACTCCCAACACTACCTTCACCTTCCTGTGTACAATGATCGAATTGTAAGTCACTCTGGATAAGAGCATCTGCCAAATGCAATAAATGTACATTTCTAATTCCAGTTGACTTTAACAAGAGAATTATTAACAGACTTAAGCTTCCAAGTTCAAAAGATGCTCAGTTTGAAAAACTCATCTCTTCTTGCAAATCCAAAAATGGAAAGATGTCTCAAGCAGGTCTCGGCCAAAGGAAAAAAAACAAACAAACAAAAAACCCCTCTTGGTTGACGTTATGACACCTCACTAAGATATGAGGTTTGATTTCACCTGCCTCTTTCTCCACCTCTCATTTATACTACAGAGCATCCCTTTTCCAGCGCATCTGACTCATCTGACCACTACTTTCCACATCTCTGTAGACCTGCGTCTGTGGTTTCTGCCCTACTGAACTCTCAAATGCGTATTCATCTTTCTAATGAGTTTACATGCTGTAACCTTTCTTTTATATCCTTCTCTGTGTAGCTGTGAACTGCTTTTGCTGACATAGTCTGATCCCGTCCTTCGCTGACATTCTCAGTCACCTGAGAAACAGCTGCTCTTTTATTTGTCCTTACATACTACATAAAAGCACGAGCATCATTACCCCTGAACTTGCTCTTTCAAAGACCCCTATTTGCTGATCTTTTTCCTGTGGATCTAAGTCACTGTTCCTCTTGAAACACTAGACAGCTGAGCAGTCTTTGTAACAGGCTCCTGCCAGCAGGCCCCAATAACGAACCTTCTTTCAAAGTCTTTTAGATCTTTTCCACTTGGTTTAAAATCAAGGTCAGCTTAACTGGTTAAGCATTTTATACACACAGCATGACAAGATGTCAACTGCTAAACTGTATCATGCAGTTCACCTCTCTGGAGACATTTGCACTTGTTTCTCCACTTTATTCAGGTTTTCTTCTTTAATTTTTCAGTCGTTTTACTTTAAAAAGAAACCTCTCAGCACTGGTTCTTCGGAAGCTCTAAAGGATGAATCTGCAGACCTGCAAAAATGCTGTGCACTGTTAGAAATGAAGGTTCTGTGCAGGTACATTTTTCGTTCATCAAGATGCAAACAGTGTAAATGTTCACCCAAAGGTGCAGCAGTGCTTTTAAGGTCTGACTGTGAACCTTAAATAAGTTTTTCCATGTGAAAAAGTTTGTACATTTTCAGAATCTTAACAGATCAATAAAATAAAAGCCTGGAGGCGAGGCGGGGTGTGTGGAGTCAGTACAGCTTAGAAAACATCATTTCAGTGGATTATGGTTCAGTTATGATCCCTGACAAAGTACTGAGATGTACCCTTGAGGAGACCACCCCAGCGACAAGAGGGGTACTGCCCTAGCGACAGGTTTGCTACCTTTATTTCGGAGAGTGTGTGATGTTACAGTAGCCAACCTGTACAACAGTGTGAAAGTTTACAGTCTTAATCTTTTTAAATCTATTAGTCACACAAAGCAGGACGGCCACTTACTAAAATCATACAAACGGTTAGAAATTTGCATTAAAGGTCTTTTCTGTTTACCACGCTGAATTGGTAAAACCCAGGACTTTCATGGATCAAAAATGCTCCTATTTTGGCTCTAATTTGGATACGTTTATCAAGCATCTTTGGGACAGTCCAGAATCACTAGATGTAATGCCAGAACCACATCTTAGTCATGCCTAACTATAGATTCTGTGCAGTAAATGTGCATAATACTGAATGCTTATACTCACACAGGTACTGAATGTACACAGTAATGAACATACATGTTCAAATGCTTGGAAATATATCTATATAAAATAATGTATTAGTACTGAATGTACTATGCTTGTATGTCTGCATGCACTAAATGTGCATAATACTGAATGTACTTTGCTAATAAATGTGCATATTGAATGTAAACCGTACTATAAGTACATATTTCTAAATGAATGCTTATGTATGTGCATAGAGTACAGAATGTACTACACACCGATCAGGCATAACATTATGACCACCTCGTTTCTACGCTCATTGTCCATCTTATCAGCTCCACTTACTGTATAGCTGCACTTTGTAGTTCTACAGTTACAGACTGAAGTCCATCTATTTCTCTGATACTCTGTTACCCTGTTCTTCAGTGGTCAGGACCCCCATGGACCCTCACAGAGCAGGTGCTATTTGGGACATTTGGATCCTTCTCAGCACTGCAGTAGCACTGCTGTGGTGGTGGTGTTTTAGTATGTGTTGTGCTGGTCTGAGTGGATCAGACACAGCAATGCTACTGGAGTTTTTAAACACCCAAGTGTCACTACTGGACTGAATAGTCTCCCAACCAAAATGACCAAGCCAAAAGCATCCTGTGACCACTGATTGAGGACTAACGATGGAGGATGACCAACACAAACTGCAGCAGCAGATGAGCTACAGTCTCTGACTAAATCTACAAGGTAGGACTGTCAAATAGAGTGGACAGTGAGTGGACACTGCTTAAATACTCCAGCAGCACTGCTGTGTCTGATCCACTCATGCCAGCGCAACACACACTAGCACACCAGTCAGTTTTACTGCAGTGCTGAGAATGATCCAAATGTCCCAAATAGCACCTGCTCTGTGAGGGTCCATGGGGGTCCTGACCACTGAAGAACAGGGTAACAGAGTATCAGAGAAACAGATGGACTACAGTCTGTAACTGTAGAACTACAAAGTGCAGCTATACAGTAAGAGGAGCTGATAAGATGGACAATGAGTGCAGAAACATTGTGGTCTTAATCTTATGCCTGATCGGTGTATATGTATTCATAAACTGAATGTGCATGGTACTAAATACACTGTGCTTATACGCATGTGTGTACTTAATGCACTACACTAAGCTTTTCCTTTTTATTTCTAATACTTTATTTGGATACTCGTTCTGTCTCCAAATATACACTCCACTGCCCCTAATGCGCAAACACGCACAGAGCCGTCACATGTTTTTCTTAATGAAGGGCTGCTAAATCTGGCAAAGGACTCAGAGAGCGATAAGAGCTGTGTCAATGACACACACACTTGCACATAGACACACACAGGAAACACAAGGCCCAATTGATACGCACAGAAATGCTGCTCTGCTTGAAGTGCTATATTAATGGCCAGCTGTAGCAGGTTCCTTGCCGCTTCCCTCCCCATTCAGTGAGTCACACAACACACTGGGACCTATTTTAAGCTTCCTTAGTGTATCTCTTTGTGTTTGTGTCGAAGTGTGTGTATGTGCTTGAGCACGAGTAAACAGGCTTCGTTTGATCCTTAGGACTCACAAAATAATAGGGCATTATGATGGAGTCCCTGAAGGATCTATTGAGTGCATGTGTAGTCTTGTTAGCTTAGGTCACAGGTAGATAAAAATCTCGTTAATCCAGCCTAAACTAGGACCATACACGGACTGTTCTGGATAAAGATCATGACTGTGTGTTTGACAGAGAAACAGATGCGCCAAATCAATGGTGCCGTTTTACACAGGTCCAAGGCAAAAGCTGCGATGAGTAATGTTTGTTTGTTTGTTCGCCAAGTTCTAATGATGTTAGCACATAACGAATGGATATTTTCTCTCAAGTACTGTGGAAGCTTTGCTTGACCGACTACATAACTCTTTGTAACTCTAGGCATTTGCAGTACATCATTTCATTAGCTACAAGGAATGTGACTGAAAAGGCAGAGACAGCGTGGCTGTATCAGGCTTGTACCTTCATACATTAAACAAAAACAGACACTCAAATCTAACAGCAATTTTATATATATATATATATATATATATATATATATATATATATATATATATATATATATATATATATATATATATATAAATAACACACACACACACACACACACAATATTGTATACACAACACAATTTAATTTATATTTAAAATTTCATAATCTTCACAGGTCTACACAAAGCGGTTTCAATAAACTCAGTTGGGCCCAACTCAAATCCCAACATACTATCAGATTGAACACATTTCTGATTATAGATGAAGACTGAGGTGTTTATCTGTTCACTCTACTCAACAATCTCATGGAAAATCTCCTACATGCTCACTACAAGTAATCCGAACCAAAATGAACCCCTTAGTTTTGACGTTACCATGAGAACAAACATCACGGGAGTACAGTCAGAGTGAGATGAGCAGCAGTGAGCAGTGCTTGTGTTTCTAATTGCTTTACAATGATGTCAGACTCAGGAAACGTACTTCACATGAACTTATTAAAGAAGGCAGAGAGGAAGACATTGTGTTGTGAGACACATAAGCTGGACATCCGTCCCACCGCCGTCTTTTAAAGATCAGGGCATAAACTTCGTCTCCTCTGAAGACCAATTTCAGCTCCGCCATGCTGAACATTAACTTTCGCTATGACGTGATGCACATGCGCAGAACATGCTTTCAGACTGAGTATCTGACATTTAACAGATCTTCTGCATCTTCTATTAAACAGATTATTTACAGGATTGCCCACCTCGTTCAATCGGATAGAAATTCCGTATGACCTCAAATCAGACGCATTTTATTCCGATTGAGCTATTAATAGGAAAATTTATGGATTTGTAGGTGGCCCTCAACGTGGCACTGGGTTGAGAAACACTGGGTTGCATGAATAATGGGCATCATGTGTTGCCTTCTACAGGATCAGTAAAAGGCCATTATTGTGAGAACAATTAAAAACCAACAAATTGGGCAGATCTATCCAGTTCCAGAGCTGCTAAAGAGCGACATATGTACAATGTGTCAATGTGTGCGACGTACCCAGGTCGAAGCCTACAGTGCTGTTGAGGCGTGATGGAGGGTAGCTGCATGGGATGCTGTTTCTGGAGTAGGGCATCTGCAGAGCAATCTCTGGTGGCTTTTCACGAACTAAAGCATTAGTGGGGTACAGGAACTGGGCATAGGATACCGTCTAAATAAATAATCAGAAAACAAAAAAAAAAAGATAGAAATAAATAATCTACACACATGTATATTAAATCACTGAATCAAATAAATAAATAAACCAACCACTAAGTCTTTCATTTTTATACATTAAGATGTCACCATGAGCTTTCTAAGGCCCATCAAACATCAGTGAAATAAGCCTTTCAGCGCTCAGCAGGGTGTCAATCAAATGTCACTTGGCACTGCCACCACTGGCACCTATGACAGCTCCACTGACGTCTTGATTAATCCAGGGATTGGCTGAGCTCTTACCCTGCCATACATGCCCAACTCAACACCCTCCAGTCCAGGAAACATGTCCAGTGTGGAAATCCCTCCGGACGAATGCCTCCGCCGTTGGGCGTTCAGGGCTGGGTCACTGAGAGAGACAGAGAGAAAGAACGAGAGAGACAGGGCAAGAAAGAAAGAAGGAAAGTTAAAGAAAGTACAAAGGAAAGAGGGGTGTGGGAAAAATACAGATATAGACACAAAAAGAAGGTGAGAAAAAGAAAGACAGAGGAATAGAGAGGTTGAGAGGCAAAGAAAGAAAAAGAAAGAAAGAAGGTGAAGGAGAGAGGGTGAAACAAAGAGAAAAAAGTTAGAAAATGAAAGATAGAGACAGAAAGATAGAGAAAGACAAACAGGTTGATGGAGAAAGAAAAACAAACAAAAAAGGGGAGAGGGTGAGAGATGAAAGAGAGAAAGGAAGAGAGAGAGAGAGAGAGAGAGAGAGAGAGAGAGAGAGAGAGAGAGAGAGAGAGAGAGAGAGAGAGAGAGAGAGAGAGAGGGGGGAAGAAAGAAAGAAACAAACAAACAAAGAGGGAGAGAGAGGGGAAGAGAGAAAGAAAGAGGGAGAGAGAGGGGGAAAGAAAGAAAGAGAGGGGGAAGAAAGAAAGAAAGCAAGAAAGAAAGAGAGGGGGAAGAAAGAAAGAAAGCAGACAAAGGAGAGAGGATGAGAGAAATAAAGAGAAAAGAAGAGAAGGGTGAGGGAGAGATAGAAAAAGGATGAGAGATAGCGGGAGTAAGAAAAACAGAGAAAGACAAAGTAACGAGATGAAAGAGAGGAGACAGAGAGGGAGATAGAGAGAGAAAAAAGTGAGCGAGAGAAAGCGCGTGAGCGAGAGAGAAAGCGCGTGAGCGAGCGAGAGAGAAAGCGCGTGAGCGAGCGCGAGAGAAAGCGAGAGAGAGAGAGAGAGCGCGAGAGATTAATTTTCCTGTGTGTTCAGTCAGTGATTAGTTTCATCATTTTCATCAGGAGAAAAAACACTGAAAAAAGCTGATTATCTGTACATCTGGATTAAATTAGTCACACTGAGCTCTTTACAGACCAGATCATCATAAATTCTGCATGAGCGCGAGAGAGATTATCTATTGTATAGTGTTGCGACAGAGATGAAAGATGAGAGAGCGAGAGATGAGAGAGGACAGAGGGCAGAAAGAGAGGACAGTAGCAGTTCAGAACAGAAGGTGGTCTCTTGAAGCCCCTTGGCTGAAAAAGCCGACAGGCTTCCACTGATAACATTCATTCCAGTACAGCCTCGGTGAAGCTCACCTAACACACTGCTTCAATAGGCTCATTCAGGCAGACGCACACACATTTCAGTGGGGCTCACCTATTACACAGCACCCTCCAAGGCTAGAGTCTTGAAATAATTCGCTCCTTGCTGCTTGTCTCTTCACTCAGACTGAGCTTTCTGTTCTACTGGGGGCCTTGCAGCCTCCACAGGCTACAGACAGCAGCTCTTCACACACTGACCGACAGGCACAGAAACGGACCTGAATCAGTCTGTCCAACACTGTGGCTGTCTTGACCCCACACACAACACACAAACGGTTTTATACAAAGACAGGATGTGAATTTCCAGGCACTTCACGATTCTATTTGATTTAGCTTCAGGGGGCCAAGATGTGTTTATAAAACAGCTGTTGATGTACCCTGACACATCTGCATTCTGGATATCCATTAACCCCTTACCTGGCCAGAGCTCGCCGGCAGGCCTAAAGTTTTATTACACACTTCTATAACCCAAGTCCCTATAGTCCATGTTCTATAACACTGAAGTCCGTGTAATTACTGAACAATAAGCCTTATGCCAATCGTACACTAGAAGAACTTGAAAAGACCTTTAAAAGACTAAAGTTCTTCAAATGGTTGGTTAGTGTAGTGGGTAACACCTCTGCCTTCTACGCTGTAGACTAGGGGTCAATCCCCTGCCTGGGTCAGCTCCCTACACTATACCAATAAGAGTCCTTGGGCAAGACTCCTAACACCGCCTTCGCCTACCTGTGTAAAAATGATCAAATTGTCGCTTTGGGTAAGAGCGTCAGCCAAATGCCGTAAATGTAAAACGTTAAATGTAAACACAAAGTCACAGACTACGATGTTCACTGGTGATCTTGCAACTAGATTGAGATTATTTCCCAGCATGCACCTGGTGGAAATTTACAAGCAAAGAAACTCTTTTCCTTCTCCCATCTGTAGTGGTACAAATGGCAAGATACACTGACTGGGCATGTTAAGATCTGGGGCTCAGCCCAGTGCACGGTCGAATTGTGTATTCTGGTAGATCAACACCCAGTTTTATTTTAAATTTAACTGTAAAATGTGCAGTTACTATTTTATTTACCATAAATATTTACACAAACAAAAACATGCAGTGATTCAGCATTGCTGGTTGGATGTTTTGAACTAAACCATAAAAGACGACACTGATGCTTTCTCAGTACTGCAATTCTTAAAGTCCTCTGCACATTTTCTTTATTACTGTTACAGGTTCAGTGAACTTGCTATATTAAAATAGTCAGTTTAAAAGTCAATACGATTATTGTATTTGCCTTTTTACAGAGATTTCAGGCCCTCATGCATTTTCCCCCTTGCACTCACTCTCTTTCTCTCGCTCCATACAAATATATATACAGTACTGTGCGAAAGTCTTAGGCACCCAAGACACATTTTCAAAGTCTATTTATTTGTATAGTTTGTGTTTATTTGCTGAGAAAAGTGTTATTTGAATAAACAAAATGTATAGAATATATAATCACATACATTTTATATATATATATATATATATATATATATATATATATATATATATATATATATATATACACACACACACAAATTACATGTTCTGATTGTTTACCCATCTCCAAGCCTCTCCTCGAGGAAGTCCAGTATTATATGTAGTTAAAAAGCAGCTCCTGGTTCGACCAATCAGTGCTCAGTAAATTGAGCTCATGATGTAACTGATGATATTAACGAGTCTCTGTGGCGGCTGTGAAGGTGTCCAGGAAAAATATGGACCCAAGAAATTCTTGTTACTTTTTATTGTTTTTCTGTTGATTTGAATTATGAATATGACTTTATTCTAATGTATATTGTGATAAAAATTTGCTTAGATGCCTAAAACTTTCACACATTACTGTGTAATATTTAATATTCTGCTCACTCCCACATGGCCTCTGGCATGTCGCTCTTTGTATGAGCAGACTTGAAATTTATGACAATATTAAACATGGTTGATTTTGTGAAGATGAGAAAAGCTTAATACAGATTTAAGGCCATCCTGACCACCTCACACTAAATGACTGAGATGAAGCGAGTGCGCCGCAACTCGAGCAAGACTTTCGTGAATTAATTCTGACTGCAAGTTCGCCTGCGACATTAAAATCGCTTGAAAAGTCGTTTGGTGTAAGGCCGGCTTTTAATATGTATTAAGCCTGGGATTTTAAGGGGTTAAGTACTTTATGATATTTAAAAAAGCATAATACATGCAGCAGACATACACATCGTTTATGTTAACTGATTCAATTCTGTTTACTCTAGTTTGGGGCCACGCTACTTCATCCAGACTGCTGCATGCTGTTAATGAAAGCAAAAGGGGCACATATCAAATACTAAGATACTCTGAAATTCATGTAACTGTTCTGCTTTTCATGCTAATAAAGTTTTCCCCTTCGGATTAAAAAACGAACCTGCTGTTTTTGTACAAAAGCAAATAACATTTTATTGATCCTGATGTCGGTTAGTCCTGTTTAGTTCCTGGGAAGTCAGACATTTTTGAGAAGACATTCGTTTTGTGGAAGTTGGGATATTTTTGTCCTCAAAATGTACCAAAACACCCACATGAAAATGTATGACATCATCATCACTTGTTTGTCCTTCCCCCATTCATCTCTACACTTTTATCCAACCTCAAGAGAGAAAAATCTCATGCCCGTTTACGTGACGTAACGTAGCTGTGCAATTTCCCCTCTTTCTGCATGTCCAAATAAAGGAAGGAGAAAACAGAACAGATGTACTTCGCTTCCTAGAGCCTGTTCCCTTCCTCGCCCGAGCTTTACTGAGCAGATCTGGCAGGATGAGTGGAGCAAAGGGTGGGAACGGGCAGGGAGGTCGCAGGCCGGGTCATGCCAATCTGGGCACGGAACTGTGGGAAACATTCCTGCCTGACTCATTCGTCCAGTTTGGCTACTGAATCCCAAGAGGAAAACCCTGAAATCCTGCTCAACACAGGATTCACATTCTAATTCTTGCTCCCTGTGCGTATGTGGGGCCAGGCCACTGTTGATCATATACAGGAAAGTCTAATGTTGAAAGAAAAGCTTGAGAGGAAAGACAATAGATAACAGTGCAGAAGGTGGAAAAGACAGACCGACTAAGAGAGAACTAAGAAAAGTGACAAGAGGAAGGAGGATTTATAACAAGATCAGTCAGCTGGGTAGAAGAGCTTGGCTGAAAGGCCCTGAGAAGTGTCTGTGTGAAGTGCTGTGGATTTTGATGAATTTGCATAAACCTGTAGATGCCCTGAAAGTTAAGACTTTTCAAGATCTTGTTATTTTTACAATCAGCAGCATAATACAGGGTGGGCCATTTATATGGATACACCCAAATAAAATGGGAATGGTGATATTAACTTCCTGTTTGTGCCACATTAGTTTATGGGAGGGGGAAAACTTTTCAAGATGGGTGGTGACCATGGCGGCCCTTTTGAAGTTGGACATTTTGGATCCAACTTTAGTTTTTTTCAATGGGAAGAGGGTCGAGTGACACATCAAACTTATTGAGAATTTCACAAGAAAAACAATGTTGTGCTTGGTTTTAACGTAACGTTATTCTTTCATGAGTTATTTACAAGTTTCTGACCACTTATGAAATGTGTTCAAAGTGCTGCCCATTGTGTTGGATTGTCAATGCAACCCTCTTCTCCCACTCTTCACACACTGAGAGCAACACCGCAGAAGGAATGCTACCACAGGCTTCCAGTATCCGTAGTTTCAGGTGCTGCACATCTCGTATCTTCACAGCATAGACAACTGCCTTCAGATGACCCCAAAGATAAAAGTCTAAGGGGGTCAGATCGGGAGACCTTGGGGGCCATTCAACTGGCCCACGAAGACCAATCCACTTTGGAAGCTGGCACATTCCCTGAGTTTTTCCAGCAAGATGGTACACCACCACATTATGGGTGTCAGGTCCGAGCATTCCTAGATGAACAGTTTCCTGGAAAGTGGATTGGTCGTCGTGGGCCAGTTAAATGGCCCCCAAGGTCTCCCGATCTGACCCCCTTAGACTTTTATCTTTGGGGTCATCTGAAGGCAATTATCTATGCTGTGAAGATACGAGATGTGCATTCCCATTTTATTTGGGTGTATCCATATAAATGGCCCACCCTGCAGAATAACGCTCTCGCCTCAAAAAAGATGGATTCTTGGCTGCTGTTTCACATGTACAGTAAATAATGTTGGAAGGTAAAAACAGTGGTAAAATTTCTCCAGGGTGTGTGTGTTGGTTTGTCCGTTTAAACTTACGTGACCAAATCATAAGGCTAATTATTCAGTAACTGCATGAAATAAATGCACATTTTTATTTTATTAATTTATTTTTTGTAAAATCTCCCCTCAAATCAACAGAACATGTGTTTTATGATCTCCACATATCACTATATGCTTACAATTTACTGCTGAAAGCCAAAAATCTCAGACGCTCTTTGTGTTATTTTATAAAAGTAATATTTCCAGAGCAGATCACTGAAGAGACACCGTCTGTTTATAGTTTAGAGCCCAGATTTGGGGAAAAACGGGTCGATTTTCAGTAGAAAAACAAACTGAGTTAAGCTTCTTTTATTATAAGGGTTTAAAATTACATCACCGTCTATTAGACTGGAGAGAAGAGCTACAGCCTCACACGACGCCCAGCTTCTGAATGGAGCTCATGAAATATGAAAGTTAAAGAATATGACGAAGTGCGTTTTGGAGCCACCGGTGGTCTCAAGGAGTTGAAGAGGTTAAAACCAGTTGTAATGAAAGGTTTTAAATCAGTAGCATAGCAGAACAACGCTCTCACCTCAAAAAAGATGGATTCTTGGCTGCCGTTTTACATGTACAGTAAATAGTATAGTAAATAATTTTGCAAATTTGTGGTTAAATATGGAACATTGTTTTGCCAGTATAATAAACACAGGACCTCAGGCAGAAGAAATACAAATATAAGACTTTTAAACTAATGACCTTCTAACTAACTGCATTTAATGTCAACTGGACCAACATAAAGGGTCTTAATTTGCAGAATTAGCACGTGGTCTTATACTAGCTTTATAATGCGTTTCCTCCACACATAAAATCTACATTTTAGATTTTTGTTACAGCAGCGATATTTTTGTATACGTGCATTTGGTACCTTATGTGGAAGCTCTCTCCATATGGCAGCACAGAAAATGCAGCACACAGTGATCTCTTGGCACAGATGAGCACAATCCTGCAACAGACGAAAGGCACAGATTTGAAAACTTTTGGATTTTTTCTCTTTCAGGGTCAGAAAAATGCACACACACACACACACACACACACACGGAGGGTAAGACGTGTTGATGTGACCGCAATACATCAACAATGAGTAACACTGTTTGATTTACTTTTTGATTTATTTAAGACTGCAGCTTATCATGCATACAGCATGTAGCCTCACCCCCCCCCCCCCCACTAGGGGTGCTTGATATGTACTTAAATTTATATTACAGTATTTTCTACTATTCAGACGATAACAACATGACGGCACAATTCAAAAAAGTGAAAATAATAATAGTAACAGTATAAAATAACAAAACACTGAAAAAAGAATTACTAATGCTAGCAACATTATTATAGCTACTGTTGCCTTTATTATTATTATTATTACTATTATTGTCATGACTGGACGATCCAAAGGACAAGAACAACACTTCCCAGAACCCTCTGGGAACTCCTGAAGCTGAATCATCTCCCTCATTGCTGTTGTTACCTATGTGACTCCTGACCCTTCACTCTTAGCCTATCATCTGTCCTCGGTGAACATACTGAGCATTTCTTGTATCTTGTTTTGATTCTCGTGTATGACTTATGATTTGCTCTTCTTGTACCTTTGCTGGACCTGATTGCTATATGGTTTTGACTCCTCGCCTGTTTTTTGGATCTTGCTCTGTCTTCCCCGTCTCTGTTTTGGTTGCCTTTCTCCTGCTGCTTGCGTTTCTGGATTTGGCCCATGCCTGTGTATTGGCGACTCTGTGTTGTCCTGATCATCATAATCATCATCATAATCATCATTATAGCAGCAATAACAACAAAACAGTATTTTTCATTGTGTTACTACCACCACACAGTAGCTTCTTCAGTAAGGAAGCAGTTGTTAGTCATTCTCACCTGCAGCCTCTCCTCATGTGTGTTTTTAACCTCATCACTCATCCTCAATTCCATTTTGCACCTTGTATATCACTGCTGTCAGAAGAAAACCTCGTACCTAACTTTACAGCAGAAGGAAAAACCTACTTTACTTTTAAATGCAAGTCAGTGGAACCAGACATTCCTCCCAAGTCATTTTTGGTGAAATTTACACACAATATAAAGGACAACAGGCCTTTTTTAGATCACGCCAAAAAGCAGCCATTCGTTCACTGTTGGCTATATCTAACAAAGAGAGTACACTATTCCAGCCTTGTTGAGTTTATACCAAGTTTACTGGATGGGTGTTATGAGCGGATTCATTTTTCTTTGTCGTGCTTTACAGGCGTGAAACGATTATCTAATCAAAAAGTCAGAATGCTGTCCTGGGTAAATATACATCCAGTGCTCATTTAAGAGTTATATTTTTATTGAGCAGAATTATAGATTTGACTGTTTATTCACTTGGTAAAGGTATATCTGTAGAATTTACCTGCTGCCCTGCTCAGCAGTACAAGCGTGTGAAAGACCGGCGCATGCAAGCTGAAGCAGTCAAACAACCAAAATGTGACTAAACGTACGCGCCATGGAGAGGAGGCCAAACAGAGGCCTCTTTTCCACTGCAGGGGCGAACGGTTCTGAGCACGGAAGGCAAGTGTTCCAGTGGCGTTTCCATCATGACGCATTTCCACTCACGTCATGGTTACACACGGTTTTTTTTTGCCATGGTTAGTTAACCATACTCGGGGCCAGAGAACCGTAAGGTGGGATTACAGAACCAATCAGCGAACAGCTACGTCGTTACATGTTTATGCTGGTTTATTCTGGCATCCTGCTGCGGCATTTCAAACCTCAAAGCATTCAAATAAATTCAGTTTGCTCAAATCAATGAAAGCAGTGCACGATTTTAAACCCACCGTTCAATAAACATCAAAGCTTCAAACTAAAACCTAATTTCTCTTTTTGTTAAATGTGCTGTGTGGTGTATATGTTTCTATTAGCCTGGTAGATTATGATTTATTCATTTAGATCAGGTTTTGCCACTGAATGGATCCAAGATAAGTTTTCACTGCTTCAGCCGTCTACACGGGCAGCTCAGTGGTGGTTCTATGGAGATCCTGACCATTGATGAATGATAGTAGAGGCTTTTATTAGGCCAACAAAGGACACCTATATGGAAAGTGGATCTGATAAAATGGACAATGGGTGTAGATACAAGGTGAACCTAATACAGTGGCTTCTGATCAGTGAACATTAATAATATATCATCAATTTTTTGTTTTCCACATCACATCAACACACCAGCTGTCCTTTACTTGTTTTTCATTGGACAGCGACGATATGTTACATCACAGCTGCTGTGTTTTAGCAAGAAGTAAGACACTTTTGTTCAGTGCAAACCAACAAATGAATCATGTACATTTAGGGCCCATAACCACAAAATCCTTTGCAAGTTTTTTTTTTATTTTTATTTTTTTATGTTTTATAATACAGCAATACAGGGCAACCAATCAGAGTCCACTCTGCATAGCAATCTCTGTCGTTTTCTGCTAGATACTAATGCATGACTCTCCAATGATATGAGCAGTAACACTTACGGCTGGCAATAATTTAGCGTCAAATCCCCGGGTGTGTTTATTTTCTCCAAAAACAACCCCGTAAGCTCCACTCTTAAGTCCACAGTGCCTGCAGCGCAGTGCTGATGCACTCTGCTTGGGGCTGGCAAGCAGCCTCAGCTGCAAGGAAAATGGTCCGGGACAGATGTTGAGGGTTTGAGTCGGTGGGGATTTGAGGGTTTGTGTTTTGCCTCTTTTCCCCTGAGCTCTGCGGTTCCTCTAGCCATGGAACGACAGCTATGTTTATTAAAGGATCATTATAAACAGTCCCACACTGTTACCGGCACTTTCCACTGCTTTTTCCCAAGCTTTGGCTTTTTTTTGCACAGGCTGTCATACTCCGGACAGCGGAGGAAAGGGAAATGAGTGATTGGAGAGGCCGATTAGATATTTTCCACTGGCTGGTGGCCAAATCTTGACCTAAACCCAACTCTGAGTTACTTCGACTAATAAACCATTTTTATATAGTTTATAACTGCTCACCCAGCAAAAGCTATTATGATCCCAAAGCCAACTGCAACAGTTAAAGTGATGATATTTCCCAATCAGGGCATTCATAGGGATCTGTTATTTATATTATAGATATATGTGTGTGTGTGTGTGTGTGTGTGTGTGTGTGTATATACGCATGATATAAAGAGATGGTCAGGTGCAGAAGCCTGATTCTGATGGTCAGGTGCAGAAGCCTGATTCTGATGGTCAGGTGCAGAACCACTAAAACATGAGCAATTTCTGTGGTAGGAAGTTGGGAAACGTGTGTGCACAAGTCAATAAGATGTGGAGTTAAAGGTAAATCATATGATCACTCTAATGAACACAGGTGATCTTCAGGGCTGTGAGAATGAGAATACAAGCCAATCTGTGAAGCAGGAGGATGTTTTTGTCCTGTTAGCTGTGCCGGTTGTGCAGGCCCTGGTTATTTCATTGGCATTTACTGAGGGACATGAAGGTTGAAAGGCATTAAAATGGATAAGAAGGCTTTTTTGCTGCTGTTTCACAGAATCAGCAGCGAATGTATTAAGTTTGCTAACCCACAACCTAGTTAATCTTAGCTACATTACTTGTGGTGTTGTTCGCTCTAATGTTATATCATTGCAATTGACTGTACAACGCTTGTGAAGGGTTTTATGGGCACAAGAAAAAAAGTGAGGCAGGGCTTCTGAAGGAGCACTGAAGGGAGGGGTGTAATTGTTTGGCAGTTGAGACTCACTCACAAATGTGGCCTCAGATGAACCAGCTGGAGTGCTTATGAATGCAAATAAGTCAATATGTCTCTGAATTATCGCCATTCGTCTTAAATCTCTCTCTTTGCCTTTTTGTTAGCCACTGGTTAGTCGTGATTGTTGTCATTGCTATGGTGACCAACAATCTTCAGGGTTAAATGTTGGTGAACCCCTGGCCTATACTATACTATAGTATACCAAGTAGATTCCAGGACTCCACAGACATCGTGCCAGTGCTGTGGCACGGCTCTATATTCACCATGCATACACATGCAAGTACGGGGTAACAGACAGCGCTGTCTGGCACTGTGAGAACCTGCTGCAGAAGAGGACCAGGCAGGATAAGGCTCATGTTAGGGACAGGTGGGTATCATTAATTCTGTCTGTCTGCACACAGACCTCTCACCTATTACACTTATGTAACAGCAATAACAACAAGGCCTCTCCAGCAGATTCACACAGAACAGAAAGACAGACAGGGGTCCAGAATAAGAACAGGCACTCAGCCTCTTAGCTGTTTATATTGAATCAGTGTGGGAAAAATCAGTCATGTTTATACACACCCACACTCTTTCATGTCCACACAAAGAGAATAATATATAGTCTGTAATAAGTGGTTCTATTACGACTCAGCCTAAGGCTGTTACCACAGGCACGAAACCCACAATAAAGAGGATTAAGCAATAACTAACATGTAATAAACACACGTACACACCTGCTGCCTCTGGTGTCATACTGTCTCATGTTCTTAATGAAATGGACCTTCTTCAGGGAGCGTGGCCGAGGAGAACCGGACAGGTTGCGGGTCCTGAGAGAGAGAGAGAGAGAGAGAGAGAGAGAGAGAGAGAGAGAGAGAGAGAGAGAGAGAGAGAGAGAGAGAGATGAATATAAACATATTTGTTATGAACAAAATAAAGACATCAAGTTAAGAAAATGACCACAGACATATTCCGCCGTCCTTCACATCAGTTGACCGACTGCAACTCTGCGTTTTTAATCAGAGCCAGCTCAATTATCTGCGCTGTGTAGAAGCATTAAAATCAAGCTGACCGATCTGAACTCCACGGTCATGGATGCAGTCCAAATAAATGTGCGTCACAATGGCAGCAAAATAGCTCATCCTGCTTGTTCTACAGCTAAAGTGTAAAAAATAAGCAATGTTGACTATGAAAAGCGGAGGGTCAACAAAATTCAAAAAGATTCATCCAATTTCAAAAATGATTTATTTCTCTTGTAAATCATTACAGAACAATGCAGTGAGCTGTAAATGGTTTAAATGAACATGAAGTTTATCATATAATTATACATGGTCTCAGTCTCCTCCTCCAGCTGTACGGACATCAACACCACAGTCAAACTCATCCCATGCTGGATTGAGCGTGACAGGTGTCGCTGCACTCACGCCTCTTTCAGTGCAATTTCGGAGATGTTGTGAAACCAACAAGAATGCTCTGAGCTGTTGGAGGTTCACTGCCATACCGACCATCTCTATGTAACTCTATGACCCCCTGTTTCAATTGGATTGTGATTGGTTCCGAGGCACCTCACAGTTGTAAAAATATGACGCTTTAAACTCAGATGCATCCTTTTAAAATCACCCTGTATATTGTAGACTACAGCTGAGAGGCTGAGGAATGACAAAGTACATTAGTTAAAACATAGTGACCGATTATGGCCATTTATTTGTATATCTTGCTGTATTTAGGCCTTTTTTGTACAGTATTTGTTTACCCTTTGTGTACCTTTTTGTTGCAGTGCCTAAAATAACAATGATAAATTTGTCATCAGTACTGCCTTTCCTCATCTTCTATAGTATCACAGTGTAGTTACACTACACTGATATTATACTATATATATTTGATAGAAATGTGATAGAAAAATGATAGAAAATTGGAAGTGCAGACTCAAACCTATGAATACAGAAGGTAAACTCAATATAAATTTAATTTACTGCATTCACTGTGGAATTAAATATGTAATTATGCAATAAATTATGACTTTGATTTTGTTATGCTGTTCAAGTTCTAAGGGTTCAGACAACAATATTTGCCTTTTTTAAAACTACACCACACATCCGTCCACTAAAGTCAGGTGTATAACGACGTGCACGCAGCATCTTTTTGTTTAGGCTATAGTATTCGTATTTGGCATTACTTGGCATTTGTTCCTACAATATGCCGACCTATATTTACTGCTATGTTAGATTCACAGGTGCATGTGCTTTAATAAATAAATAAATAAAATAAATAAGTGACAGATTTTAACCCAAAAGTCACACATACATTTACACTTGTACCTTTATCTTTTTTTCTAATTTAATCATGCGTTTATGGATATTTTATTATGCACATAAGTAACCATTAAATTTGGCCACGCCTACACCAAGAGGGCCTTGGTTATTTGCACCAACTTGCACATTTTAGTATCATAACACAGAGTTTAAAACTGACATATTTGGATTTACTATATACAGATGCACATCCACCCACAAAATTTTGGACATTGCAAAATATTTTTAAAAATAAATAATAATTTTAAAAAAGCACTGATTTGATGTATGTCAATGTTTACATTGATTCAATGCTTATTGCCACATTCCTCATTGTAGCCCAGTACTGACCGTAGTTTCATCTAGTAACTCCTAGTTTAGCTAATCTATCAAGGCTATACGTTACAGTTAGTGCTGATAACTGAAGGCATCTAAAAGAAATCCGCTACCTGTCAGGCTTCTGGGTTCGCCCTCCATAGTGACTTCCACTTCCCACAATCCCCACCACATTATTGTTACCTGCACTCCATCAACCAACCTCAGACAGTTTCCTCTGTTTGACTGGTATGTTGCAAAGTATTGCTTTCATTTTTCCGTACTGAGCGCTCCTTTGTATTTGCCTTTATTGAGTTTCCGTTCTGCGTTTCTGGATTTTCTCTTGCCGTCTTGTCCTTCTGTTCAAGTCTGCCTGATCTACTGTGCTTTGGTTTCTGACCTTAGCCTGTTTTTAGACTAAGTATACGTGTCCATGTAGCTGCTTTTCTGGCGTCTCTGCTTTCAACCTGCCCTTTCGCTATTAAAGCCTTTTCTATATTGTAAATCTGCACGCGTCTAGTTCGTCACAGCCATGTTACGGAAGCAAACTTTATTCTTCAAAGTGAGATCACCTAGTATTTCATTTAAAAATTAAAATTCAATAAAAAAAAAGTCAAAGAATTTCTTTATTTGCATTTATTCTAATGCTATTTGGAGTTTCAAAACACACTTTTCTGCCAAGATAAACGGTTTTAAACCTCTTATTCTACAGGGTATATTTTGGTTTATCAATCTGAATTTAGATGACCAAAACATAAGGCAAATTATTCAGTAACTGTATGAAATAAATAAATAAAATAAAAATTTACTTATCATTTTTTTTGTAAAAGCTCCCCTCAAATGAACATGTGTTTTATGATCTCCACATATCACTGTATGCTTACAATTTACTGCTGAAAGCCAAAAATCTGTTATTTTCTAAAAGTGATGTTTCCAGAGCAGATCACTGAAGAGACGCCGTCTGTTTATAGTTTAGAGCCCAGATTTGGGGAAAACGGGTCGACTTTCAGTAGAAAAGCAAAGTTCAGCTTCTTTTATTATAAGGGTTTAAAATGACATCACCGTCTATTAGACTGGAGAGAAGAGCTACAGCCTCACACGACGCCCAGCTTCTGAATGGAGCTTATGGAATATGAACGTTATGAAGAACATGATGAAGAGCGTTTTGCAACCACCGGTGGTTCCAAGGAGGTTAAACCATGTGGTTCCTCATTGTGAAAAATGCATATTCATATGAAAATGCATGTCCAAATTTCTCTCTCTTAATAATACATAAAATGCATTCATTTGAAAAAATAAATTGGTTTAAAAAAATGACAAAATCAGGTTTTTAACATGCATCTTCCATTTACTTCACTGCAGATTCCCTTCAGAACACCTTTTAGATTAACAAATTCTGCAGTATATGTTTCACAACTTTCTCAAATGTCAGTAAATAATCTCAAAACAATAAGCAGGAGGTATTCTAATGTAAATGAAGGCAACAAACATAAAAGCCCACTGTATTTTATTATGTGCACTGGCTTTCTTCCTTACATTGGACAGAGCTGGTCGTCTTCTGTGCTTTTATAACTCTCTTGTTCACTCATCTATTTTACATGATGGTCTTTAATCGTCGTCCCTCTGGGACCAGGACTCTGCTGCAGATATGAATGATGGGTAGTGGCTAGAAAAGTGGTTTTCTCTTCCCTGTGGGCATCTCTCATTATGACTAATGAAGCTGCCACTGACCAGCTCCACACCAGCTCGTCAATCATGGCTGTAACAGACACTGGGTGCGTATGCAAGCTGACCAGCAGAGACATGTGTGACTCTTCCTTTCATCACATGGCTTTGTGTCTGCCAACGTAATTATTATTGCATTAGGTCAGTGTTTCCCAGACCTGTTCCTGGGCTTCCTATGCACTGCACATTTAAGTATACTTACTGCCCCCAACACATGATTCAACATTAGCCAGTTAAGAGGTTGAAATAGGTCTGTTAGAGCAAAGGGAATGGAGTGAGATGAATTACACCGACATGTTTAGCAATTTAGCATCTTAAACTCCTTGGAACCACCGGTGGTTCCAAAACACACTTCGTCATATTCTTCATAACTTTCATATTCCATAAGCTCCATTCAGAAGCTGGGCATCGTATGAGGCTGTAACTCTTCTCTCCAGTCAAACAGATGGTGACGTCATTTTAAACCTTCACAATAAAAGAAGCTGAACTGAGGAGAGTAAAATAAATAAATAAATAAATAAATAAATAAATAAAATTTACATTTCTTTCATGCAGTTACTGAATAATTTGCCTTACGATTTGGTCACGTAAATTCAAATATATCCAGAATAAAAGGTTAGAGAGTTTAGCAAAAGCAATCAGCTCAACATATTAAAAGGCACAACTGACAATTGCCAATCAACATATATTAAATAAATATTTGTTTTTATTCCTCTATGATTCTTCATATTGTTAATTTTTGTGAAGGATTGTTTATATTTTTATCCTATTTTTTACTTTTAGTATTACATATATATTGTCTATGAAGTTACAAGTAACAAACTAAAAACGTTGTTAAGTAATTAAGGGTCATTACTTGCTTGTTAATTCTCTTCTTGTTAATTCTCTTCTTTCAAGTTAAGTGATACTTTTTTAATCCCACAACCGGGGAAATTCCACCGCCGCATTTAACCCATCCGTAAAGTGAAACACCACATACACACTGGTGAATACACACACACTAGGGGGCAGTGAGCACACTTGCCCGGAGCAGTGGGCAGCCCTATCCATGGTGCCCGGGGAGCAATTAGGGGTTAGGTGTCTTGCTCAAGGACGATTGCTTTAGTCCCACACTGGGTAAATTCTCAGTGCTAGAGCAGCAAAGGGACAGCAAGGCACTCAAGAAAAGTGCAGTTGGGGGCAGTCATGGACTGTCGGTGCTGGGTATCGAACCGGCGACCTTCTAGTCACAGGGCCAGTTCCCTAACCTCCAGCCCACGACTGCCCCCAACTGCATTTTTCTTGAGTGCCTTGCTGTCCCTTTGGCTGTCCTCTAGCACTGAGAATTTACCCAGTGTGGGACTAAAAGAATGAATCTCATCATTCTACACATTTATTAGTGCCTCACACGACATTACATCTTGTTTCAAGGAGGCCTGGAGTTTTCTTTCTTGCTAGCACTGTCCAGCGTAGTGTGCCCAGTTACTGATACTGCTCTTATCGGCAGTGTTTAAACTGTAAATGGTACTTCAGACTCAATGCAGTTTGGAGAAACAAATTCATGGACTCACAGTATCTGGAAATAACTTTGGCTTTACCAAAAGAGACCCACCAACAGAACTCGCCAAAGAAAAGCTGTATCTGAAAGAGAGCTACAGTCAAAGAGTCACAGCGACAGCAACTAAGCAGCTGGGCTTCAGGTCGGAACTACGGATGTCTGAAATGGTCAAACTAGGACGGGCAATGTGACAATATTTTATTCTAATGGCAATAAACGACGGCATAATACATTTTTCAGAACATATTGTGAATATCAGGACTTTAACTACATGTTTCAATACAAAGTGACATAATTAGCCTGTTTAATTGGATTTAGTGTGGTACAGTTTGTAAAACACTGAATAAAAATCATTGTAACAGTGTATCAACATTGTTATTATAGCATTTTTATGTGCCACTATAATGGGTTCTGTATAATAGGAATGATCTGATAAATAAATAAACAAACAAACTTGCCCTCAATCTATAGCGGACTACACACAGGGAAATGAGGAACATGTGTTCTTGTTTTCACCGAAACGTGGCTAAAAAAATCCCTGACCCAGCAATTCAGCTAAACGGAATGACCTTAGTGTGCATGGCACTGTTTTTACGTCATCTGAGTTTATTTGTGGTACAAAATACTTAAAGATGAACCCAGTCAGTATACCGGATGCACTGATACATCACCCAGTACTACTCTAATCTTTTAACGGTCTTATGTTATTATAGCATTTACAGCGGTGTGAGAAACAGAGGGCCAGAGTCCAGCACCGTTTGCCTTGCCCCGATTAAACTCTTCAATTAATATCCAGGTTTAATCAGGTGTATTTGAGTAGATAAATAAAGTGCAGGAACCTGGTTCTTCAGCACAAGAGCTCCTCACCCCTGTTTTAGAGAGGCTGCTTAATTAGCCATCACCAGCTCCTCACTTTTAGTTCTACAGCAATGCTGAATTTTTAGATCCTTAAGAAATTTTTACCAGTGGAAATTTTCAGTCAGGGCCGGGAACATAATGAACGATACCACATCAGTCCACATTAGGAGGTCAAACACCAAACCAAGCACCTAAATCTGGCAATTTTCTATTCCTACTATACAGGGAAATTCACTCGAAAGAGGCCCTGAATATTCTGCAATAACTCGCTTGGATGAACCAATCTGAACAAAGCAATGCGAGATGTGCTCCTCAGTATATGGAGCTTTGAACAAGCCGGGATGCCCCTGAGTTGGAGCGGTGAGGTAGTCGCCGGACAGGCGTCGCAATGTTTAATCTCTGATTTCAACCTCCTGGTACATACCCTCGGACCCCTTTATGTTTCTGGCAGAAAACACTTCCAGCATCACATCTAATGCAATCGACTACACACACACACACACACACACACACACACACACACACACACACCAAGATATGATACTCCTAACGAGAGTTACAACAGAATATTCGGGGGCTCTTTCGAGTGAATCTCCCTGTAATTTGGCTCCACTCTTACGTAACAGAAGGTCTACATTTGCAAAAGGTTGCAAAAGGTTACAAAAGGTTAAAGAGTAGACGACTCCTCTTAGAAACGGCCTTTTCAAAGCCCACACAAAATTCTGTTCTGGGTTTAATCGTTGTGTCATCTCCCGTGCCGTTGCCTGTCTCGCTGTAAAAGCAGTTGCATAACATGTTACTCTGCCTGTCTCTACTTCTCGACGAGAGATTTAGAGATTTTAGCTAGACGCTTTGGCCAGGGAACCAGGGACGAGACCACCTTCTGTTCCATATGAGAAAGTGTTACACAACCATGCTCTGCAGGTCTAGCACCAACAAACCCTCCCCGCAATCCCCCTCCAAACAGGCCCTTCATCTGTTCCGTTTTTCGAGCCACCGACGACCTGATGCCTTGTGCAGGAATTTAAACCACTATCCAAACCAGACAGGCAGAGAGCATGTCTGGACAGAGGGAGTGGGAGACGGCCTTCTCGTCAGAAACGTGTCAAACTTAGCAAAAATTTTACTTCGCTCTTATTCTTAATTGCTACTTAGGTAATTGCTTCTCCGTTTATCTGCCTTGCTTCGCCCTGTCGCCTCCTTAATACCCCAGTCTTGGTCTATCCTTCAAAGTAAAAGTCCTTTCACTTTCACAATGAGCAAATGGAGAGAAAAAAGAAAATGCACTGGAATCAATGACTGTAAATGTCAATGTCATTTCAAATGTCAAATTATTATAATCGAATGAACGTGAACATTTTGCTTTTCTCCGTTTCTCTCTCTCGATGTAGTTTGTAACCACAAACACTGAGTCATGTTCAAAAGCTGAAGAAACTATTTTTGGACCGTAAGATTGTGCGCATCAAAGTTTTCTCAAAAGATAATGAAAGCCACAGACATGTCCAGTGCTTGAATCTCAGAATAGACTCTCTATAAAAAGATTTTTTCCCCAATAGAGGAACCAGACTGTTAGAACCAGACTTCTAACCAGACTGTTAGAGATGAACATGGAGGCTGAGCTAGATGAAGGATTAATGTACCCCTCAGCATGGACGGAATCTCTCTCTCTCTCTCTCTCTTTATAATCTCTAGTCCAGTGGATCTCTGTGCCTCAGGACATTGAGTGAGTGATGGCTCCTGGCCAGCAGATGAAGCAGGATGTAGCCACGTCACTGGGCTTTGGGCTAAATACCCTGTGGTAATCCGCCCCCAGGCTGGACCACGAACGGTATTAGAGCGCTTGGCCCCGCTGCGCCAAGGGACATATGGCCTGATTCCATGGTTGAAGCACCCTGGAGAATACGAGCACAGCACTGAGGGCTTCTGATGGGCATTTAGACTGGACCACCAGTGTCACGTCACAAGATCAAAATAACTGTGGGATTCTTAGAAGTTGCGATTATTGTCAGTGCTATAAAAGTACACTGTAGTTTTTATTAATGCATCTCACTCAATTTTTTGAAAAGAGAAGAAATAAAGGTCAAAAGTGCAAGTTGTAAACGTTCAATCTATGCCACATCACACTTACAAGCATAAAGATATTAGAAATGTGAGATATTTTACAATGAACTCGGTCTAATGAAAAGTTATGCATGTGTAGTCCTTGGAAAAGCAGTAGAGCTGCCACTGATCCGATATCTGGCATGAGTATCAGGCAGATATCAAAGGAAAGTGCATTTTTGATCAGAGGGGGGAAAAAATTTCTTATCCTGAAACATATGATGCCTGAAATAACACACACTCACATTGTAAAACAATGTCTTGTTGTTTAGGGCTGATATTAAAAAATCCAATACTTTTGTGGTACATGCCAAATACTTCAAAAAACAAGGTACCGAATCAAAAAATGAGATTCAGTGCCAAATTCCAATACCTAAAGAGTCAGTCAGTCTCGTCAGTATCCATACGTCAATAAGTATGCTAGACCAAAAAACTAGACAGTCTAGGTGGCTGGCTGTCTACATTACAAGTAAGTAAGTAGCTGCTGAGACTCGTTTTCTCCAAAAGGTTCAAGTTGGTTTCCTATTTGCCAGCTTCTTATTACAAAGTGCAGTCCAGCCTAAATGGAGCAGTAGTAACGTGTAACTGCTGTTCTATTTAAGGTGCAACAGAAAATGTGAAAATAAATCTGGCTAATTCTAGCTTCGCATTTCCCCCTTGTTGCGGTAACTGACACATTTGGGTGACGTCTTTACAAACGAGTTAGCACACCCGAGGTTCGTTCAGTCCACCACTCTTTCATCATTATTACTGTAATCAACTGAGACACGTCACCATTTCACACAGCTTGGCTGGAGTAGTTTGTGCACGATATCTTACATTTAGATGCTCGTATTAAGTGAACAGCTTGAATTACAAGTGAGATCATTTTAAAGAAGAAAGATTCGTATCAGCTGATAAAGATTTCATAATAAAATGAAGTAATGTGCCGTGTCTAAAAAGCAGTCCTCATAAAAACAGCTAAGAAATCCTTGCCATATTTTTGACATTGTTGCACTGGAACAAATGGAAAACGCCAGAAGTGCAGACTCAAACCTGTCGGTACAAGATGCTGACGATTTTTGATTTTTCTACCCAATTTAGAGATGTGCAATTCCACCCACTACTTAGGTCTCCCCTAATTACACGATACTACCATCGCTAGGAGGGTTAAGGCTACTACAAGCCTCCTCAGTCATATGAAGCCAACCACCACATTTGAATTGAATTTGAATTTAAAACCATGCGTCACTGTGTTTGTGTGTTTCCACTGTGGAATTAGACCTCCGCATTTAACCCATCAGTGCAGTGAAACACCCACATGCATGCACACTAGCGAACACACACACTAGGCACACTTGCCCAGAGCGGTGGGCAGCCCTATCCACAGCGCCCGGGGAGCAACTGGGTGCTAGGTGCCTCGCTCAAGGGCACTTCAGTCATGGATCGCCACAGGGCTGGTTCCCTAACCTCCAGCCCACAATCCTTTCAAACAAAATCACCACCAATATCTACTGATGACTAAAACCAATGACGTTAACCCAGCGTCACTGGACAGCTCATCGCACATGGAGGAGAACTCTAAAAGCCAGTTCACAATCCTGCTGAGGGACGAGTGGAGACGGAGGGACATCCTATCCATCCAGAGGGAGCAAGGCCAACTGTGTTCCCTTGGACTCCTGGCCACAGATGTACGCAATTAACTGTTCACCTATTTAATTCATGAAGTATATAACTACACAGAAAAACACTATGAGTAATAATAACAATAATAATAATAATAATAATAATAATAATAATAATAATAATAATAATACTACCTCTACACCTCCAAGGGTTAAAAGATTTGACATACAATATCTGGCGTATTACTGGAGTACAAGCAGTGGGTGATGCACCATGAAAAATGCACAAGTATTTCCATATTGGAAGATGCCCCAGTCATTTGGCTATATAATATTCAATAGTATTCACATGTAATCATGCAGTGAGGTGTAATTACGTAGTGAGTTATGCAATGAATTATTTACCTTCTGTACGAAAAGCACTTGCTTCCCTATCATTTCCATTGGTTTTGATTTAAAAAATAAATAAATAAAACGTGGTAAAATAAAGTTTTTCATGCAAAAATGAGAATGCACCCTTAAGAAAAACAAGAACTATAAAATAACTTCTGCTTACAAATACAGACGTTCAAATCAACTGAACATCCACATTTCTGACAGAATTTCTCAGTGAGAAATAAAAACCTAATTATACAGGGAGATTCACTCGAAAGAAGCCCCGAATATTCTGCTGTAACTCCCGTTTGGATGAAGCAACCTGAAGCAGATAAATGCACTTCATATCTTGACGTGTGTGAAATTGATTGCATTACATGCGATGCTGGAAGTGACCTCCCTTTTCTGCCAGCCACACAAAGGGGTACAGGGGTCTACATCCGGAAGGTTAAATGTTTGCGATGGTGGTCCGGTGCCTACCTCATTGCTCTGACGCAGGGGCATCCGCTTGGTCGAAGCTCCATATACCGAGGAAGCACGTTGCATGTTTTGTTCAGATTGCTTCACCCTAGAAAGAGTCATTACAGAATACTCTGGGCCTCTTCCGAGTGAATCTCCCTGTACCTCCAATGCAGGGCTAAACGATTTGGGGAAGATATTATTGCGATTATTCTGACTAATACTGTGAATGCAATTTAAATTGCACTATTTAATAAATTGAGCCTAATAAGAGCTTGTGAAATCACTTTAAAAAAATGGGTTCTTTAGTAAAGACAATGGTTCTATATAGAACCATATTAGACTCCACAACCCATATGCATGCTTAAAAAGTGGTGAGATGGTTCAATAAACTTGTGGAGAATGTGTCGTATATGGTTCTGGTTATATAGCACTCCTCACAATATCAGAACCCTTTTCGATTCTATGAAAGAACCATATACCACACATTCTCCATCCTTCTGAGGAACCATTTCACCATGCAAAGGACCATTTAAGCATGAAAATGGGTCATTTAGTGTTCATGGTTCTATATAGAAACACTGCCTTTACTAAAGAACCATCTTTTTAAGAGCCTTGACGATCTTTTTCAAAAGGCGACCAAATATTTGGCGTACAAATCTTTAATTGTGCGTCCTGCCACTCTTCCATCTGACCTTGGCTCTAGCTGCCAACTGCATTGTCTTAATCTGTCATTAAGGGTGGCAATTTGCTCTAATTCACACTGTTGTAAACACCAGCCTATTTAAAGCACCCGACTGGAAGAAAGTGTGACGTGAGTAGAAGAGGTGAACTATGCATAGCCTCTCCGTAAGGTCTAATGTTATTAAGTTAGGTCAGAACAGCTAAGGTGCAACGCTGCAGTCCTTCACTTCCAGCCAAGCACACTTTGAGCCTCAGGTACAATGCAGGTTGAACTATGGACTTGACTGACAAGGCCATGACTAAGCCCTGCAGCATGTCCAGAACTGCCTACTTAGCAAACACTTGTGACATAGAAAAGGTCACAAGTTATCAGTTTCACACATCGCACGCACTTCAGCTCTGAGGATGCGATGCCCATTTGCGGAAGAGTAAACTGAGGTAGTGGTGAACCACTGTTGGGAAGATGTTGGGAATTCACTCGGCCTTTTGCACATTAACTTACTGATTAATAGGACAATCATTCACCTGTACGGCTGCGACTGTGGTGAAGAAAGAAGGAGACACTTTACTTTAATACACATTAATACAAGTAGAGATATCACTAGGGAGGGCCTGTGCAACAGGATCCTCTTATCGAGGTAACCGTGAGGAAAATTTCAGAAAACTGGTGGTCCTTATTGCTTTGCCCAGTTTTTCCGCTACCTATATTTTGCTAAGGCGGTCCTGGGGCTCTTGCCTGCCACCGCTGCTGGAAAACATTCTAGAGGAAACACTTTCATTTTTTATTTCTACAAAGTGTTCACACATTCCATTCTTTCTGTAATTCTGGGAAGTGTATGTGGGAGCACCTCAGTGATCACACACACACCTTCCAAGCCGCTTCTCCTTCTGGGTCGCGGGGGATGATGGAGCCTATCCCAGCGGTCATCAGGAGGAACCCAGGATACACCCTGGGCAGTTCGCCAGCCCATCGCAGGGCAGAGAGACACATTTTATCTTGTCCAATTGGCCTGACTGCCTGTCTTTGGACCATGGTGGGGAAACCAGAGTACCCGGAGGAAACCCACGCAGACACGGGGAGAACATGCAAACTCCACACAGAAAGGACCCTGGTCACCCAGCCAGGGAATCGAACCCAGGCCCCACTTGCTGTGAGGCGACAGTGCCACCCACCACACCATCGTGCCGCCCACCTCAGTGATCATGTTCGAGGTAAAGATGACAGAAAAGAACGGTCAAATAAAAGAATATCACAATGGTGCAGTTCAGCAAAAGCTGTGGTGGTAGCATTTTAAGAAAATTAATCGAGTCAGAAATAATCGAACAGTCACACCGATTATATTAATAAGTGCATTATTTTTTTGATAATTAATCAAGTAAGAGTTTTCTGTTAAATACTTTATTGGAAGACGACAGAATAGAAAAACATTCTGTGGCAAAAATGAGAAGGTGCGATGAGATCATACATTTTAATTGCTGATTTTTTATTTATTTATTTTTTAAATCAAGGAGCTAATCCTGACAGCTCTAGCACCATCCATAGCTACTGCCACTGTAAGTGAAAGAACTAATGGTTTTCAGTCCCAATCAGTCACTAGTATTTCATGCAGCACCTCACATCTGCAGCTGTTTTACTACGCTAGCAACTTCCACTTACGTTAGAGGGGTAATATGTTCAGGCCTGCAGATGTGACTGTTTTGCGTGCTTTGATCTCTCCAGGCATTTGGTGTGAGGGTGTGTGCATGCCTGTATGCTGACTTATCTTCCACTTCCTAGTTTTGTGATAAAGCGAAGCAGATGTGCTTGCGTGTGGGTGTCACCGCCAATAATGACCACACCCACGCTAAAGAAGGAAAGAGGAGGAGAAGGAGAAAGACCACCCGCTGCTCAACAGAAAGCAGACATCAGGCCCTCGTCATCCTCAGCCATACAGGATAAATATTACCATAAGTACGGCTCTTCCAGTTCCTTCTGCCAGATAGTGTGATTTAATGTGAAGTTTACCAAGACTCGCCCAAAGAATGGCCAAGTTTGGGCAAACGCAACTCGCGTGATGATGGCGTCATCTGAGCTCCCGAGAGGATCAGGGACTGAGGGAGATTTTTTGTGCTCTTTACAGGTGCTGTGTGGTGTTGCATGGAGGTGCTGTGTCCTTCACACTGGCTATGTTTATTCGCAAAGATTTTTTGCCAATCCGATTGAAAACATTCCAATCACAGATTAAGACAGAAGTGATTATCTGCTCACTCTACAATCTGATGGAAAATCTTTGTTTACATGCTCACTACAAGTAATCCGATGCAAAATGACGTGTGTGCATGAGGTACCACTTGGAGTAAACGTTACCATGACAGTAAACATCACGAGTCCAGTCAGAGTGAGATGAGCAGCAGTGAGCAGTGCTTGTGTCTGTAATTGCTTTAAAATGATGTCAGACTCAGGAAAACGTCCTTCACGTGTCCTTATTAAAGACGGCCGAGAGGAAGACAACATGCTCTAAGACCCATAAGCTGGACGTCCGTCTCACCGCCGTCTTTTAAAGACCAAAGCATAAACTTTGTCTCCTGACCAGTTTCCGCTCCCACCATGTTGAACGTTGTAAACTTTCACTATGACGCGACACATATGCAGAACGGACTTACATGTTCCGACTGGAAGAGTAATCAGATACAGGCTTTACTCGGCAATTATTCTTTTATTTAATGGATAATTTACAGGATTAGCCACGTCGCTCAATCAGACAGAAATTGTATTCCGAATTACCTCAACTGGACTCGACTATTCCGACTGAGATGTTTCCACGGACATATTCTATTCCGATTGAGCCATTAGTCGGACTATTAACGGATTATCAGGCTGCATGTAAACACGGCTAGTGTTCTTCTCCTACATGGCCTGCTGTTAGTGTGTGTGTGTTTATATGTGTGTTTGTGTGTGAGGTTGCACAACACTGACAGGCTGCTGACTGGCTACAGCTGCTAAAGTACCCAACACTGACCACTTGTGATATTTTAAACATTTGGTATTTTTACATAAATTGTCATGGTTACGACTAAAAAAAAAAATTAAATAAAACAATAATGTGGTGGGTCCACCAGACCACTGAGTTAAACACCACACAAGGGCTAAACAGCCCGAGACTGAGTTTTTCTTTCTGCTGATGATTTTAATGACTTTTCAGTCATAACCAGAAGCGGCTTAAGGTCTCAAATCATCTACAAGTAGGTCTACTGGCAGCTGTTGTTTATGCAAACAAGGCATCCTTCCTCAAAAGAGGCTTTAAGCAGCCTAAAGAAAACCACACAAACAAGCCGATTCGCACGCAACTGTGCAGAAACTGCACCAATCAACTGTTTCGAGCTGCGTTCTGTATTTTACAACTAAAAAGCTTCAGAAATATAATATATAGGACGTATGCTAAAGCAACGAAATCAGATGTAAACACTGCAGCCTGCGTGTCACGCCCTCCAGTGTGACTCAGTGCGAGTTGCTGCCTCGCCCACCAAGTTCAAGCTGAATTTATTTCACGGGCCAGACGTGGATAAAACCCGCCTAAAAGTGCATTCAAGAAAAAAGTATTGCTCCTTCAACACAAACTATTCAAATAGAAGTATTAAAATACTTCGGGTTGGAGCGAAACAGTATTAGGTCTGTTGAACTGCAGGGACTCCTGAGGACACCCTTTCAGAAATAAAGGCACGAAACGGTCACTGGGCCAGTTCCCTCTAGTCACTGGGGTGGGACCCTCAAGGGCACATCTCAGGACCTTTAGTCAGGGATCATAACTGAACCATAATCCACTGAAATGATGTTCTAAGCTGTACTGACTCCACACACCCCGCCTCGCCTTTTCCATTGTTCTGTTTTACACCATTCGGTTATGAAAAAGGTACAAATACGAACTTTTCACCTGAAAAAAAAACCATAATTAAGGTTCACAACTAGACCTTAAAGCCACTGTAGAACCTTTGAGGGAGCATTTACACTGTTTGCACCCTGAAGAACGTAGAGTGAACCTGCACTGGACCTTTTCTATCTGCGCCCCCCCAGCACCTGCGTACAAACACAGGGGCTGAAGTTTGTTCTCCTCTTTGATCCACAATGAAATGCTAAAGCTGGACAGGGAGATCCAAGTGCAGCAGCCAGGCAGTCCAGAAGCTGAACCAGCAGAACCAGCAGAAGAAACAAAACGTAACCCCTGAAAAATGAGCTAAATGGGGGTTTCGGCGCAAAGTACTTCTCTCCTCACAAACATACCTGAGTGTAAGTGAATGAACTCTGAAAAGACCCTGAAGAGCACAAACCCATGAGAGAGTGGAGCTGCTGAAGTAACGTTACATGGAGCTGAGGAGAAGCTCAGAAGCCACTACCCGCCTCTGGCTATAAACAAGAGGCACATTCATCCACAATAAGGAAGTGAGGGCGAAAGAGAGCGAAGTCGGGGGTTTACAGCAGAGTTTTTAGTTAAAAAGACTAACTCGGGGCAGAAAGCAGACCCTGACTGCCAAACATCTCCGGCTGACGCGCTTCTTCAGCCACAAAATCACTTCTGAACGGGAACTGTTGACACGAGCGAGCAGCGTTTAACCTTTAGCCCAAACACCTCCGACTCGCCCCCAAACACTGAGGCGCCGTGCGCGGCGGCACTCACCTCGGTCTGGAGTCCAGAGACGAGCCGCAGCTCTGCACGGAGAGCAGCGTGGGCGACTTGCGCGGTCCGAGCGGGGTGGGCTGGAGGCTGGACGGGGACAGGAGGTTCCCCTGCGACGAGAAAGAGCCGCTTTCCCGCTCGGAAAACACCTCATGTTCGTAGTCCGAGTCAGACGGCAGCACGAGGATAGGCGGCACGGTGAGGAGCCCGAGCGCGCTGGAGGGGCTGAGGCCGCCGCAGCTTCCCGAGGGAGAGAGGCTGGGGAAGGTACCGCAGCTGCTCGCCGTCGGAGAGAGTTCGCCCGCGGCGGAGCCCAGGTCGCTGGCCTCGAGCTCGGGTCCGCTGAGGGCCGCGTCGTTCAGCTGCAGCACCGGCCGACCGTCGAGGGAAATGTTGGTGAGAAACAGCAGCGCTGCTCTTCTCCGAGAGTCTCGGCTCTTTTTCGCGGGCTCTCTGTGAAGTTTCCCCGGGCAGCCGCTCAGCGTGCTCTGCGCACTGCACGCAGCAGCCGCCATTCTCAACTGATGGATGCAGGAATTACACTCGGCGCCTTCTACTCCAGCGCCAACGACCTGGACACACCCACTGCGGTCTGATTGGCGCTCGGTCTCTGATTAGGGTAAATAGGCGGGGATTCCGCGGAGCTGATTGGTCGTGAAACAGCGAGGCGTCACAAAAACAACATCAGAGGCTTTCCAGGGGCGCTCTGAGGCGCAGGAACGGTTACTTTGGCACCGTTTGCGCAGCACGATGTCCACGTTTCTGTTTTTTTGAGCCATGCTTATTGATTAAACGTTATAAAAAGGCTTGACTGGACAGTCCAGGACCACAGAGTAAGGTCTGTATGCGCAGAATCCTAATACAAAAAGCTATAATGCTTGATTTTATGTCCTTCATAAATATTCTGTATTTTCTCTTACTTCTCTTCTTATTAATACACTTTTCGCAGCATGATCTTATCTGGAGAGAATGAGATGCACAGTGCTTAACAAAGTGTTAACAGTTATGTTTTGAGATTGTGATGTTTTGTGAATGTGATTGAGCACATCTAGCTGCCGAATGAAGGTTTGGCAATTAAATTATTATTATTATTATTATTATTATTATTATTAAGTGATACTTTTTTAATCCCACAAACGGGGAAATTCCACCTCCGCTTTTATCCCATCCGTGAAGTGAAACACCACATACACACTAGTGAAGACACACACACACACTAGGGGCCAGTGAGCACACTTGCCTGGAGTGGTGGGCAGCCCTCTCCACGGCACCCAGGGAGCAATTGGGGGTTAGGTGTCTTACACAAGGACACCTCAGTCATGGACTGTCAGCTCTGGGGATCGAACCGGCAACCTTCCCTAACCTCCAGCCCATGACTGCCCCCCAACAACAACATGACTGCCCCCCATTAAGTGACCCTTATTAGTCCCACAACGGGGAAATTTCACCTCCGCATTTAACCCATCGCAGTGAAAGACCACATACACACTAGTGAACAGATATAGGGGGCACTGAGCTCACTTGCCCGGAGTGGTGGGCAGCCCTATCTGCAGCACCCAGGGAGCAGTTGGGGGTTAGGTATCTTGCTCAAAGGCACCTAAGTCACTCATTGTCAGCTCTGGGCATCAAACCAGCGAGCTTACAGTCACAGAGCCAGTTCCCTAGCCTCTGGTTGTGGGCTGGAGGTTGGGGAAAGCTCCAGCCCACGACTGGGGCAATGAAATATGAATGCTTAACAAGTTCCTGCATGCCCTTTGCTACTGTGCATTTATTTCTTCCTTCAGTATGAAGCAGAACACTGTAATGTCAGAGCACATTTGCTTTCAAATCACTGCGCAATAATTGATATTTTGGAGAACACTTTTAAAATTTCGTACATGTAGATCATACTTGGCATAACATTAACCTGAAGATATACTAGACCATGTGTGGTTGCTCTCAGTTAACACGGTATTAGAAAATTAACATACAATGTTTGGCCAAAAATATGTGGACACCTGAACATCACGCCTATACGAACTTGTTGAACATCCCATTCTAAAACCATGAGCATTATTATGGAAAAAGCTTTTCCACAAGAGTTTGGAGTGTGTCTGGCAGCATTTGTGCCCATTCAGTCAAAAGAGTATTTGTGAGGTCAGGCAGCGATTTTGGATGAAAAGGCCTGGCTTGAGGTCAGGGCTCTGTACATACCACTGGACTTCCTCCACACCAAACTCGTCCGACTATGTCTTTATGGAGCTCTTTGTGCACACGAGCGCAGTCATGCTGGAACCATGAAAAACAGACCCAGACCATTATTCCTCCTCTACCAAACTTTGCTGTTAGCTCTGTGCATTCCAGTGGGTTGCGTTCTCCTGGTATCTGCCAAACCCAGATTTGTCCATCAAATGGTGAGATGATCAGTGCATCATAATTCA
>NC_051219.1:40845413-40897913 GCF_015220715.1 Pygocentrus nattereri
GGTTAGAGATTAATACAGATTACATGTTGACAGCAGGGCTTTAACAACAAACAGGCAAACACACTAACTCACAACTCCCCTCCTCTGCGTACATGAGCTCCATACCTGCTCATACAGAAAACAGTGATCCACTGAGTTCAGCTGAGTGTCTACTTTAAGTGTGTACATCATTTCCAAGAGAATAAAATATATTACATCTCCATAATTATTGCCTAAAGTACAGTGGTGGACAGTAACTAAGTAAATGGAATTAGTTTCTGTACTTAAGTAGTTTTTTCATGTATCTGTACTTTACTTAAGTTTTTCCATTTTGGGCGACTTTTTCCTTTCACTCCACTGCATTTCAGAGTCTAATATCCGACTTTTTCCTCCTACATTTTGAGAAATCTGTTGTTCCTTTTGGTTTCTGTGTGTATAAAAACGTAACATGTCAAAACAAAAGAAGCGCAAAGCCAGAGCACCAATCATGGAACTAACCTCCATCCATCCATCCATCCATTATCTTCCGCTTGTCCGGGGTTCGGGTCGCGGGGGCAGCATCCTAAGCAATGATGCCCAGACCTCCCTTTCCCCAGCCACTTCCACCAGATCTCCAAGGGGGATTCCGAGGCGCTCCCAGGCCAGCTGGGCGATATAGTCGCGCCAGCGTGTCCTGGGTCTTCCCCGGGGTCTCCTCCCAGGTGGACTCACCTGTGACACCTCCCGAGGGAGGCGTCCAGGAGGCATCCTAACCAGATGCCCGAACCACCTCAGCTGGCTCCTCTCGACGTGAAGAAGCAGCGGCTCTACTCCGAGTCCCTCCCGGATGACTGAACTTCTCACCCTATCTCTAAGGGAGAGTCCAGACACCCTGCGGAGGAAACTCATTTCGGCCGCTTGTATTCGCGATCTTATTCTTTCGGTCATTACCCAAAGCTCATGACCATAGGTGACGGTGGGAACGTAGATCGACCGGTAAATCGAGAGCCTTGCCTTATGGCTCAGCTCTTTCTTTACCACTACAGACCGGTAAAGAGCCCGCATCACTGCTGACCCAGCACCAATCCGCCTGTCAATCTCCCGCTCCCTTGTACCATCACTCGTGAACAAGACCCCGAGATACTTGAACTCCTCCACTTGAGGCAAGAGCCTATCCCCGACCCAGAGAGGGCTCTCCTCCCTTTTCTGCCTGAGAACCATGGTCTCGGATTTAGAGGTACTGATTCTCATCCCAGCCGCTTCACACTCGGCTGCAAACCGATCCAGCGAAAGCTGAAGTTCGCGGCCTGATGTCCCCAATAGGACCACATCATCTGCAAACAGCAGTGATGTGACCCTGAGGTCACCAAACCGGACACCCTCCATCCCTTGATTGCGCCTAGAAATTCTATCCATAAAAATTATGAATAGAATCGGTGACAAAGGGCAGCCCTGACGGAGTCCAACTCTCACTGGGAACAAGTCTGACTTACTGCCGGCTATGCAAACCAAACTCCTGCTTTGTTTGTACAGGGCCTGAATGGCTCGTAGCAAAGAGCCATGTACCCCGTACTCCCGAAGCACCTCCCACAGAATACCCCGGGGAACACAGTCGAATGCCTTCTCCAGATCCACAAAGCACATGTGGACTGGTTGGGCAAACTCCCATGAACCCTCCAGAATCCTGGAGAGGGTGAAGAGTTGGTCCAGTGTTCCACGACCAGGGCGGAACCCGCACTGTTCCTCCTGGATCCGAGGTTCGACTATAAGCTGGACTCTCTTCTCCAGTACCCCTGCATAGACCTTGCCAGGGAGGCTGAGGAGTGTGATTCCCCTGTAGTTGGAACACACCCTCCGGTCCCCTTTTTTAAAAAGAGGCACCACCACCCCAGTCTGCCAATCCAGTGGCACCGCCCCCGATGTCCACGCAATGTTGAAAAGGCGTGTCAGCCAAGACAGCCCCACAACATCCAGAGCCTTGAGGAACTCAGGGCGGATCTCATCCACCCCTGGAGCCTTGCCACCAAGGAGCTTCTTAACTACCTTAGCGACTTCGGCCTCAGTAATGGACAAGCCTATTCCCATGTCCCCAGACTCAGCCTCCTCACTGGAGAACGTGTCGGTGGGATTGAGAAGGTCCTCAAAGTATTCCTTCCACCGCCCAATGACGTCTTCAGTCGAAGTCAGCAGCACACCATCTCCACTATATACAGTGCTAGTGGCACACTGCTTTCCCCTTCTGAGTCGCCTGACGGTTTGCCAGAATCTTTTCGGAGCCGACTTAAAGTCAGTTTCCAAGGCCTCACCAAACTCCTCCCATACACGGGTTTTTGCCTTGGCAACAACTGAAGCCGCAGATCGCTTGGCCTGTCGATACCTGCCAGCTGCCTCTGGTGTCCCACAGGCCAACCATGCCCGGTAGGACTCCTTCTTCAGCTTGACGGCAACTCTCACCTGGGTTGTCCACCACCGGGTTCGAGGATTACCGCCCCGACAGGCACCAACTACCTTACGGCCACAGCTACAGTCAGCCGCTTCAGCAATGGAGGAACGGAACATGGCCCATTCTGAGTCAATGTCCCCCACCTCCCCCGATATCTGGTCAAAGTTCTGACGGAGGTGTGAGTTGAAGATCAATCTGACAGGTTCTTCTGCTAGACGTTCCCAACAAACCCTCACTATGCGTTTGGGCTTGCCTGGTCTGACCGGCATCTTCCCCCACCACCTGATCCAACTCACCACCAGGTGGTGATCAGTTGACAGCTCAGCTCCTCTCTTTACCCGAGTGTCCAAAACACATGGCCGCAAGTCCGATGACACGACTACAAAGTCAATCATTGAACTGTGGCCTAGGGTGTCCTGGTGCCATGTGCACTTATGGACATCCTTGTGTTCAAACATGGTGTTCGTGATGGACAAACTGTGGTTTGTGCAGAAGTCCAAAAACTGAACACCACTCGGGTTCAGATCAGAGAGGCCATTCCTCCCAATCACACCCCTCCAGGTCTCACTGTCATTGCCCACATGAGCGTTGAAGTCCCCCAGTAGGACAATAGAGTCTCCAGGAGGAGCACTTTCAAGCACCCTTCCCAAGGACTCTAAGAAGGCTGGGTACTCTGAACTGCTGTTCGGTGCATAAGCACAGACAACAGTCAGGACCTGTTCCCCAAGCCGAAGGCGTAGGGAAGCTACCCTCTCGTCCACCGGAGAAAACCCCAACATACAGGCACCGAGTCGAGGGGCTATGAGAAAGCCCACACCTGCCCGCCGCCTCTCACCATGGGCAACTCCAGAAAAGAATAAAGTCCAGCCCCTCTCAAGGAGATTGGACCCAGAGCCCAAGCTGTGTGTTGAGGTGAGCCCGACTATATCTAGCCGGTATCTCTCAACCTCGCGCACCAACTCAGGCTCCTTCCCCGCCAGTGAGGTAACGTTCCAAGTTCCAAAAGCCAGTTTCAGCAACCGAGGATCAGAACGCCAAGGCCAACGCCTTCGGACACTGCCCGATCCACAATGCACCAAACCCCTACTACTGCCCCTCCCATTGGTGGTGGGTCGATGGGAGGGGGGACTCATGTAACTCCTTCGGGCTGGGCCCGGCCGGGCACCATGAGTAAATGCCCGGCCACCAGACGCTCGCTGGCGAGCCCCTCCCCCAGGCCTGGCTCCAGGGTGGGGCCCCGGTAACCCTGTTCCGGGCAGGGTACACAAGTCCTGTTTTTGTGTTTTCATAGGGGTTATTATGGATCACACTTTGTCTGACCTGTCACCTAGGACCAGTTTGCCATGGGAGACCCTACCAGGAGCTCTTGCTCCAGATAACATAGCTCCTAAGATCATTCAAGCACGCAAACCCCTCCACCACGATAAGGTGGTGATCCAAGGAGAGGTGGAACTAACCTAACCTGTAAAAACACCACAATATAGAAATATGTCCACATATGCAGTCGGGACTGACGCAGCTTTTTTCTGAATTTCTACAAACACCATTTCATTTTATAGTAAATTAGTTTGGGCTGGTTTATGTTTATGAACAGACGCCTACAGATCAACATAGTAAAGGAGCTCATCTGTGATCCTGAGTTTAAAGCCAGTTTTTATTCAACTTAAACTTGGAACTAAGTTGTAAATAAATCTGAAACTGAAACTTTGCTTGTGTGTAAAAAGTGATTTCAGAGCCACTCGGTTCTCCCTGATGGAAACTGTTTACCTTCAGTGTTTTGTGCTTCTGATCATTTTAATAGACGTCAGCGTCACTAATTAATGACGTTCTATTAAAAGACTGGTTTACCAAGAGAGACGCTGGAGGACTTTCACCTGAAATGAGTTCATGAAGCCAGTCTGGTTATAAAAATGATAACAGGACATCAGAGCCAGAATTACTCTTTTAGTACTTTTACTTTATACTTAAGTACATTTGAAGGGAAATACTTTAGTACTTTTACTCAAGTGGAGGTCTAAAGGGAGGAACTTCTACTTTTACTGGAGGAATATTTTACCTTGGGTATCTCTACTTTAACTCAAGTACATGGTTTGTGTACTTCGTCCACCTCTGTTAAAGTAAGAAATCTAAAAGACAAACTGTGTTGATGTAATATGTTGAAAGAAGGAATGATCATGTTATCAATTCAATGCATCACTTTCTTTACAGTTTGGCATTTTCACCAAAGATAAACACATTTTAATATATTTTGTGTTTTTAGCTGCACTTGAAAATTGTTTCTACTGGATGATGAATGGAGTTGTGATTGTGAAGGAGTGTTTATTGTGCTATACTACAGTACTGTGCAAAAGACCCCCCATTCAGGTAATTCTGAGTAGAATAGAATAGTAAACTTGTAACAGAAAGGAGAAAATCAAAGCAAATTCAAAACTGAAAAAAGTGCAAACTTTTATTAAAACACATACATTGATAAATCTACAAATTATTAAAGGTATTAAAAAGAAAAAAAAAACAGGACCACTAACAAGCATGCAAGACCACCAAAACTGGCACCCGCTGTGACCGAGAAAATAAGGACTCAACAGACCGTCCACCTCAGAGTCCAGACCTCAACATAACATCACTGAATGTTTTCGGGATTACTTGGATAGTGAGGAAAAACTGAAAGAAATTCTCCCAAAAAGAATGAAAAAACTCTAATAACGTAATGTAGGAGGTGATGAGGCCAGATGCAAGTGTGAGTTACAGAAACTGAGTAGCCGAGGTTTGTAGAACAGACAAGCCCATAATGAAACAAAACTGAGGAAAACAGAACTAAACTAGAAACAAAAGCTACAACAAGATCGGTGACAACAAGCAACAGGGTAACAGAGACGATGCAAAACAAAGAGACTGAACAAACACAAGCGTACGAATGCACTGAGGGGACCAATCAGAGGGCGGGGCTACAGACAACAGGGAGGTGGAGCAGATGACAAGAGGGCAGGACCAGGGAAGAGACACAGACCAAAATGACAACAAAAGCACATGGCACAAGAAAACAAAGGCACATGACAGACGTAAACAAACACACCTGGCACTGGGAAACTAGAAAACCAAGGCTAAAATAGAAAAGACAAGGATGGAACAAATGAAGACCGTGGAAAATAAAACAGTATTTAGCTTTTGAGGCATAATGTGTCATTTTGTGTAATTCTCTGTTAAATATATCACTGCTGTCTAAAGAAAATCATGTAACATGATTTTTCCATCCATCCATCCATTTTCTAAGCCGCTTCTCCATCAGGGTCACGGGGGGATGCTGGAGCCTATCCCAGCAGTCTTCGGGCGAAAGGCAGGATACACCCTGGACAGGTCGCCAGTCCATCGCAGGGCAGACAGACAGACACAGACAGTCACTCACACACTCACACTTTTTAGGCAATTTAGCATGTCCAATTGGCCTGACTGCATGTCTTTGGACTGTGGGAGGAAACCGGAGAACCCGGAGGAAACCCACACAGACACGGGGAGAACATGCAAACTCCACACAGAGAGGACCCTGGCCGCCCGGCCGGGGAATCAAACCCAGGCCCTCCTCGCTGTGAGGCGACAGCGCTACCCACCACGCCACCGTGCCGCACAACATGATTTTTATTACTTATAATTATAACATTTGAGCTCGCCAGCTGCTCTTTACATTGGGTAACAGTGTCATGATGAATGGATTCATATAAATGCAGTTGCTTGGAATACATTTATATATATATATATATACAGTACTGTGTGAAAGTTTTAGGCATCTAAGCAAATTTTTAATTTAATCTCAATCATTATTAATTAATATTCTATAAATTTTGTTTATTAACACTTTTTTCAGCAAATAATCACAAACTACACAAATAAATAAATTTTGAAAATGTGTCTATATATATATATATATATTTATATATATATATATATATATATATATATATATATATATGTGTGTGTGTGTGTGTGTGTGTGTGTGTGTGTGTGTGTGTGTGTGTGTGTGTATGTATACACACATTAACTTGCATTGAAAGTAAAGAACATTTCCAGCCTGTCTTGTTTACTGTACCATACTAGAGATACTTATTTTTCTTCATACGTTTTCCGCTCTTTTTTTCCCCCTGACAGTGAAAAGTCTCAGACTTGTGCTCAGCACTGTACTTGCTCTAAAGCTATTCAGCTGTACGTGTATTATGAGGATATGTCAGAACATTTCTAAATCTAAAGCATTCTGAATCTTCAGCTGTTAAAATAAAGGAAAGTGCCTTCGGTCAAATTCACTGGCGTTCTAAAACAAAAGAATCACCATGGTAACACTCTGGAGAAAAAAAGCCATAGTGCCCCAACGAATCAACCTCACCCGAGGAAAGAGCATGTTAGTGTCGGGACCAAGAGCTATTTTCTCCTTGCCCAAAGCCCCAACCTATGAGGTTTAAATGCTAAGACTATTCTGTACTGTGGTTCTGTTCTAATTATTGTCTAATCAGTTTCAAAAATGAACGAAAGTAAAAGAATTTTCAACCAAAAATAAAAGTGGAATAAAAGACTTCAGCCGCTGAGTTCTTGTGAAAGAGAGGAAAATACCTCTTTATCTATTGAGCTTCGGGTGGCAAGATGGTTCCTGGACAACCACACATGCAAAGATCATTACAAAGCATCCTTCTGATACCCCTGAATTCCATGTCCCTGAATCACCTTTTGGTTCCTATTACGTCTTGGTTTACCAAGTCTTTTGAAAACCCTTATTTCCCACCAATCTTAGGATATATCTTTATATCATTTTCTCGGCCTTGTTCTATCGAGTCCTCCTGTCCTCCCCGAGGCCGTTGTTTTAACACTTCTTTATTAATTTGGCTCAAAGACCAGATTTTGCCGGTCCTTATCTAGTCTTCTTGCTGTGCAGGCAGTGTTTCTCAACCCTCCTGAACTTCCAGGTGCCTTCTGCCACAAAAACCCCTTTCATACAGTGCCCTGTCTGTGTCTGGGTCAGAGGTTCACTCTGTCCCACGCACACGCTAGGCCTGTTTTCTGAATGTAGAGATCTGTCTGTCTCAACTAAGTGGCTATAACTTTATTTTAACCATTTTTATATGACTAACTCATTCTAAAGTAGTCATTTTTGAGGAATCTCTTATTAAAACTCCACAATAGTGCAACTGTTTCATTTCTAAAGCTTTGAAATAGGCTTTCAATGAGTGTCCTGTGACATAACCTGAAAGCAAGTCTCCTGGAAAGAATGGAAGCTGTAATAAAGGCAAAAGGTGGACACACTAAGTACTGGACAGATTTATCCATCCATCCACTTCCTAAGCCGCTTCTCCGTCAGGGTCGCGGGGGGGTGCTGGAGCCTATCCCAGCAGTCTTCGGGCGAAAGGCAGGATACACCCTGGACAGGTCGCCAGTCCATCGCAGGGCAGACAGACAGACACAGACAGTCACTCACACCCAGGGGCAATTTAGCACGTCCAATTGGCCTGACTGCATGAGGAAACCGGAAGAATCCCACGCAGACACGGGGAGAACATGCAAACTCCACACAGAGAGGACCCCAGTCACCCGACAGGGGAATTGAACCCAGGCCCTCCTCACTGTGAGGCAATTGCACTACCCACCACGCCACCGTGCTGCCCGGACAGATTTATATTATATTTATTACAGGCTTTTATTTCATTCTATGTTAAATGTTTTCTGTTTTTTTTCTTTTATTGCTGATGCTGAAAGATAAAACTTTTTTACTTAATGTCTGTTTTGATTGGATTTTAAACATAGTGGTCTGTGACCTTCGCACAGTGCTTCGTGATCATCGCTCCGCTTTCCTAGTCACAGCTCGAAAGCCCTGCCGCTCTGCCTCATTTCACAGAGCCGCCAGCAGAAAGAGTGCTGACACATCCGCTTGGTTCTGGGTTACGGTTGATGGCGATGTGAGCAGACAGAGGTAGAGGCAGCGCTGTCAGCGTGTTATATAATTGTGTCACTGTACTGCACAATGTTGGCAGTTTCAGTATAGCCTCAATACCTCACACTAGAGAACAACACAAATGCCTAAAGGTCTCATGCAGAGCCGTGAAAATCCTTTTTCTTATGAATCTTTTCATTGGGCACGCAGAGTAAACAGGGCCAAAACAATGCTAAGACTTCAAACAGAGATCCTCTTAGCTTCTATTTGGTATCAAGCTTATTAAATTGTAAACACGGTTTGACCAGAGGAGGACGGGTCTCCCCAGGTGAGTCTTGGTTCCTCACAAGGTTTCTTCCTCCAGTCTGAGGGAGTTTTTCCTTGCCACCGTCGCCTCTGGCTGCTTTGTGACAACATCTTTGTAAAAATACGCTATACAAATAAACTCGAATTGAATAAGCAGAGAAGTAGAGAATATCCTTAATATGTTTCCTTTTTATAGACAAATGATAAATAAATAAACAAATAAATAAACTAAATCTACTAAACTAAACGAAAACAGAAGTGAAATACAGAAACGAGCTTGTCACGATTGGCCCCTCCCAGTCTTGTCCATGTGCGTTTTTGTTTTGGTTTTTCTAGTCCGGCCCCCTTGTTTCGTGACTCTGCCCCTGATTGTTTTCACCTGTCCCTCGTTGTCCCTTTGTTACTTAAGCCCTGTGTTTGCACTTTGTCTTTGCTGGTCTTTGTATGGGTCTTCGTTCTTGCTCGGTTTGATGTTTGCTTTGTCTGTGTAGTTTGTCTTTTCTGGTTTATGTCATGTCTGCCCCACGTTCTATCCGTATTGGCTCTATGATCCTGGACCGGGATGACCCTGATTTTGGATTTTCCCTCAATAAAAGTCACATGTGTCCGCTACCTCGCTCCCCGTTACAGAGCTGTGAAAACCTTTTCAGAAGTCCGAGAGAATTATACACTCACCAACCACTGCATCCACTTACTTGGTGTAAAATTAGAGACTGATTTTTTTCCATGCACAGTTTGTGTTTATGAATCTTTATGAATGGTCCGAGTCACTGTAGAGTGGATATGAACCCTTAGAAACCAAAGCCTGCAGAGTTGACTTCTAGCCTTTATAACTTCAGAACGGTTTCATCTACAGATACAATACACATATCAGACCAGACAAACCAGCAGACCCGGCCCAAGCTAGCTAGTGTGACGTCATCCAGCTGTGATGTCAGCACCTGCGAGTGATTTGGCTCAGAAAATCACCCAAAATATTATTGCTCTGGATTTTTGGCCTTCATATTTCAACAAAGGCTTAGAAACAGCAAAATGGTTCACACATGAGACCGCTCATCAGACTCTGATCTCACCATCCAGAGTGATTTCATCCACCAATGACTGTCCATCCGCCAGAAATCCAGCTCAAAAATCACCCCCAGCTCAAAAATTAACCAAAAATTAATCAAAGGGTTAATAAATGGTGTAAATGTGGTGGGAAACAACATTGACAAAGTAATAACAACAACAACAACAACAACAACAACAACAATAATAATAATTTTATGTATATAGCACTTTTCATCATTAGGTTTGATTTAGAATCAAACGAAATTGAAAGATTTGAAGATAAACACCACGAGTCGTAGTTTTAATTTAATCTTGAGTTAAAGTGATGCGGTTTTAGATGCTTCTTAAAAGTGAGCTCTGAGCTTGACCCAAGGTAAAATATTACTCCAGTAAAAGTAGAAGTTCCTCCCTTTAGACCTCCACTTGAGTAAAAGTACTAAAGTATTTCCCTTCAAATGTACTTAAGTATAAAGTAAAAGTACTAAAAGAGTAATTCTGGCTCTGATGTCCTGTTATCATTTTTATAACCAGACTGGCTTCATGAACTCATTTCAGGTGAAAGTCCTCCAGCGTCTCTCTTGGTAAACCAGTCTTTTAATAGAACGTCATTAATTAGTGACGCTGACGTCTATTAAAATGATCAGAAGCACAAAAAACTGAAGGTAAACAGTTTCCATCAGGGAGAACCGAGTGGCTCTGAAATCACTTTTTACACACAAGCAAAGTTTCAGTTTCAGATTTATTTACAACTTAGTTCCAAGTTTAAGTTGAATAAAAACTGGCTTAAAACTCAGGATCACAGATGAGCTCCTTTACTATGTTGATCTGTAGGCGTCTGTTCATAAACATAAACCAGCCCAAACTCATTTACTATAAAATGAAATGGTGTTTGTAGAAATTCAGAAAAAAGCCGCGTCAGTCTCGACTGCATATGTGGACATATTTCTATATTGTGCTCTATTTACACAAAGTTAGGTTAGTTCATCATTTATGTTGAACAGACTCTCCCAAAGTTTTACGCTGCTGCGCTGACGTTGAACCGCGTGCTGCACTGGGTCGGTATGACCAACAGGTCAAAACCAGCTCTAAACAAAGTGACCGCTGGGCCCTGATTGGTGCTCTGGCTTTGCGCTTCTTTCGCTTTGACATGTTACGTTTTTATACACACAGAAGCCAAAAGGAACGACAGATTTCTCAAAATGTAGTGGAGGAAAAAGTCGGATATTAGACTCTGAAATGTAGTGGAGTGAAAGGAAAAAGTCGCCCAGAACGGAGAAACTTCAGTACAGATACACAAAAAATACTTAAGTACAGAAACTAATTACATTCATTGCAGTTACTGTCCACCACTGTCGGAAACTGACCAACCATGAAGTATAGGTAGAGAGTGGCTATGAAACAGATGACAACAGATTGGCTACAGTTTCTAACTGGACACTGGAGGAGAGGCTATAAACAGGGACTCATACTCAACATTTTAGACAACATAACGGCAACTTCCAGCAATAACCCATGCGTTGTTAGACAGCACCCTGGCCCCTAAGCAGCGGCTTACGTCTCTTATTAGGTAGAGCCATCTTTATTTCTGGCTGTGTAAACAATAAGACTGCAGAAAGGGGAATTTCGCACGATGACACATCTACAGAAGAGCCAGGCAGGTGCTCATAAATATTCAACGATTGTGATCTAATCAGTACAAGCTAAGTGCACGTTATCCCAACCCTGGACAGGATGTCGAGGATGACAGCTCATGAATATTCAAAACCAATATTCACACATATAGACGTGAGTTCACTGAACGTGAGGCGGATCTGATGGAAAAGGACGGAGGAATGCTGCGAGATTTAGAGATGAAGAGGAGGCAGATGAAAGTGAAAGGGCTGCAGTGACTCAGGGCTGCTAACTTTATGAATATTCACCGTGGATTTTGCACTCACCTAGCAGCAGGAACTTGCGTGAGTCTCCATAGAGCTGGAGCAGGTCTGAGCAGAACTGAAGTATGGGAGCGCCCACGCGGTACTCCCTCAGCAAGAGAGCGAACTGCTGAATCTCCTGAGGGGTCAGCTTACTCCGCAACTGAGCACAAACAGGACCACACCAAACAAACACACCGATCAGGCATAACGTTAGGACCACCTCCTTGTTTCTACGCTCCATTGTATCAGCTCCACTTACTGTATAGCTGCACTCTGTAGTTCTACAGTTACAGACTGTAGTCCATCTGTTTCTTTGATACTTTGTTACCCTGTTCTTCAGTGGTCAGGACCCCCATGGACCCTCACAGAGCAGGTACTATTTGGCTAGTGGATCACCCAAGTGTCTGATCCACTCAGACCAGCACAACACACACTAACACACCACCACCATGTCAGTGTCACTGCAGTGCTGAGAATGATCCACCACCCAAATAGTACCTGCTCTGTGAGGGTCCATGGGGGTCCTGACCACTGAAGAACAGGGTAAACGGGGGCTAACAAAGTATCAGAGGAACAGATGGACTACAGCACTACAGAGTGAGTTTAAAGCCTAAATGGTGTGGAAACATGGTTTACAGAACCTCTCAAGCCTCAAATAGTTAAACACTTTGGGATGATAAAATAAACGTGGCTCCAAAAGTATTAAAGGACGTATTTAAAGGAAGACTGAAGACTTTCCCGCTTAATAACTCCCCAGTCCAAAAAGTGTTTAGTTTCTGTATAAGTTGAAAAAAACAGCTTATTTTGAATTGGTCACAGTTGTGATGTCACTACCATGGACACTTTTACATAGTATTAAATGTTGTGCTGCTTCCAGCTGTTGGAAAACAAATGAAAATACACACTATATTTCCAAAAGTTTGTGGACACCTCAGCCTCACACCTATATGAGTTTGTTGAACATCCTATTCCAAAATCATGGGCATTAATATGCACTTGCAGCTATAAGGGGTCCAGTCTTCTAGGGAAGCTTTCCACAGTATTTTGGAGTGTATCTGTGGGAATTTGTAGTGTTCCCAAAACCCAGATTCGCCCATCAAACTGTCAGATAGTGAAATGTGATTCATCACTCTAGAGAACGTTTCCACTGCTCCACTCTAGCCAACGCTTGGTATTGTGTACAGTTCTTTGGCTTGTGTGCCATGGAAACCCATTTCATGAAGTTCCCGATGCACGGTTCTTGTGTTGATGCTGCTTCCTGAGGCATTTTGAAACTCTGTAGTGAGTGATGCAACAGAGGAAAAGCAATTTTTATGTGCTACAAATTTCAGCACTCGGCGACCCCGCTGTATAAGTTCTACCACTTCATGGCTGAGCTGGTGTTTCTCCTAGACACTTCCATTTAACAATAATAGCACTTACGGTTGACTGGGGCAGGTCTAGCAGGACATACATTTTCACCAACTGACTTGTGGCAAAGATGGCATTCTATGATAGTGAAATGTTGTTATGTTATTGTTAATTATTGTTATTGTTATTTATTATATTATGTTAATTATTGTTAATGATAGTGAAAGTCCTAGAGCTCTTCAGTTCTACTGCCATTATTGGTCTATGGAGATTGCATCGCTATGTGCTTGATTTTATGCACCTATAAGAAATGAGTGTTCACACACTTATGACCATATTGTGTATAATTTTAGCCTTCCACATGATCAGGGCATCAGTCTTGAAATCAATATTTGTTGTTTTTTTTTTTTTTTTACATTGTTATATTCATGCCTTTTAGTCATATTAAGCACAATTCACTATTTAAAAGATACAATTTTTGTCTTCCCATAATCTTTAATCAAAATGTAATGACTTTTGCTCACTTTCTGATTTTTGCTATGTTGCTAGAAACTGCCATGCAGGCAGAGAAATATATAATATTTTATACCATCAATAATATTGTGTTTCACATCCTTCTACCACCACTTATCATTGAGCAAAGTGCTCAGCTAGCTTATGACCCCTCCCTGATCCCATGGCATACCCATTTTACACAAGTGGCCATTCACTGAGGCTCAACCGGGTGTTCGGTCAGCCATGCAACCTTGTCAATGCAAACCATTCTTGAATGTTTAAATATAATATACAGAAATGTTGCTCTGTGTAGTTAAAGCTACATCTTTGTTGTTGTTGTTGTTTGCCCTGTAACTTTTAGCATGCTCAAATCCAGGTTTTAGACCATATTTTGGTGACTGAATTTTTAGAAATTCACAAAATATGCAAATTTCCCTACCTACCTCCCGACCCACCTAACTACCTACCTACCCACCTACCTAATTACCTACCTACCCACCTATCTACCTTCCCATGTACCTATCCACCTACCTACCTACCTACCTACCTACCCACATACCCACCCACCTACTCACATACCCACCCACCTACCTACCTACCTACCCACTCACCTACTTACCTACCTACCCACCTACCTATCTATCCACCCACCTACCCACCTGTTTTTCTGTCTTTTTTAATAGAGGGTGATGGCGTCACCTTACTCTCCCCTCAAATCCAGGTTTTAGACCATATTTTGGTGACTGAATGTTTAGAAATTCACAAAATATGCAAATTTCACTACCTACCTCCCGACCCACCTAACTACCTACCCAACTACCTCCCTACCTATCCACCTACCTACTTACCTATCCACCACCTACCTTTAGCATGCTAAGTTGCATCAGCAGTCATTTGTAATAGATTAAGTAGTTTTCAATCTACTGCCTAGCAAACAGAAATGTCATGGCTTTGAAATATTAAGCATTTCAAAGTAGTTTACTGTTATGCTGCTATGCTTATAAACAGCTTTGTTTGCCATTATTTCTGGGTTTGAATTGGAAAATGTGTCCGTTCTCAACGATTTCTGGGCAAATTCTGCTCTCAAAGTCAACACTTTACACCATCCCTCGCCTAGCTCATCAGACACACTTCACTCAAACTAATAAAGTAATGGCACGGCCCTTAAGATGGTGTTAGAAACTCCCTGAGGGGCCGTGATGAGGCCAAGCGGACAAGGACATGTTATAACCAGTACTAAAAGGGTGGGGTGTTTCAATCAGCAGTGCGTCATGTTCTGATTTACTGTTCACACGGACTTTAACTTGCTCCATTTACACTACCAGCCTGGATTGCCTTTCACATGAGGCACAATACAGGGCAGCCAATCAGAACTGAGCTCATTTACCAACAGTCTTAAAGCCACAGTAACAAAAACAGCCTGTTTAATTCTAAGGGATAAATAGAGGTTGGAAAATATTCATGCTGTATATTTTTCGGTCATAAAATCACACACATGTTATATCTGGACATAAATAATAAAGATAAACCAAAAATGTAGAATATGAGCATTAAAACAGAACTGTGTCCTTGTGTGTATGTGTGTTCGTCTCACCGTAATCATATACTCCTGCATGAGCTGCAGGCTGGCATTACTGGGCTCTGAGTCACTGTGTATGGATGCCAGGCTGTGATGGGAGTCCTGATAGGAGAGAGAGGAGTTCTCGCTGTAGTTCTCGCTGTAGTACGGCTCAAAGGCGTCCTGAGAGCCATCGCTATGGAAAAAAGATGCACATGCAAGCAAAGCTGAAAAATTATCAAGGGATCTTATCAGACTCTGACCTATACACGAGGGTGCCATTAGAAATCTGAGGATAGCCTGCATGCATAAACAAACGCTAACATGTTTGTCCATTGCAGTGCGCCACGTACAACACTACTGTACTACTGTGCAACACTATTGTCCTAGGGGTTTTTCTATTAACCAGATTACTGCAGATAAACAGTGCTTGGCCTAGAGCTTAACTCACCCTTAACTTAAAGTGCCCAGTTTATACAAGTTGTACTGTAACATATGTCACATTATATTGAAGTATACATGGTGGACTACTGTAGTTCAAACAACCGAGTGGAAGTACATCCAAGAGGAATGGGAAGTAAACAGGTTTGTGTGGTTCTTTGTCTTTTTTAATAGAGGGTGATGGCATCACCTTACTCTCCCCTCAAATCCAGGTTTTAGACCATATTTTGGTGACTGAATCTTTAGAAATTCCCAAAATATGCAAATTTCCCTACCTACCTCCCGACCCACCGAACTACTTACCTACCCACCTACCTAGTTACCTACCTATCCACCTATCTACCTTCCCATGTACCTATCCACCTACCTACCTACCTACCTACCTACCTACCTACCTACCTACCTACCTACCTACCTACCTACCTACCTACCCACCTCTCTACCTTCCCATGTACCTATCCACCTACCTACCTACCTACCTACCTACCTACCTACCTACCTACCTACCTACCTACCTACCTGCCTACCTACCTACCTACCTACCTACCTACCTACCTACCTACCTACCTACCTACCCACCTACCTACCTACCTACAAACATACCCACCTATCTACCTACCTACCTACCCACTTATCTACCTTCCCATTTACCTACCTACCTACCTACCTACCTACCTACCTACCTACCTACCTACCCATGTACCTATCCACCTACCTACCTACCTACCAACCAACCCACTCAGACTCTTTTTAGACTCATATTTGTATATTAGCATGGTTTCCTCTTGACGAGGGCAACATTTTGATCATTTCATGCATTTTTTTTTACCAGCATACTGTTTTTTATTATTGAAAATATTGATTCCAAATGTTTGAACGTTAATGTAACCAACAGGAAACTTGGTTTAGCTTTGGGTTTTTGCAAATAATGACAGTTAGTATCAGCACAATGTCTTCCTGACAGATATTCTTTGTTTTCTTATGTTTGACAGCAACAAACTGAGTAAAAGTACAACCACACACACACAAATCAGTGGAGCATGGTCTGGATACGCCCTTCACTCACTATGAGCTGCAGCAGCTGAAGTCTGTATCATATCCGTACGTCATGTCTGTCAGGCAGCTGTCACCTTGGAAACACAAAGAGACGAGCTGTCAGGAAGATTGAAAATCTGCACCTTAAACATTACGCAATCATTTCTTTCTTCCTCCTGAGCCTCAAATGAGTATAAGCTTGTGATCACATGATACAATGATAAATAGTGAAGCCACTCTTGAAGGCCCAGTTATAGAAAGTGTTGAGACAGTGTAGAGGTGGCGGGGGGCTCAGATTGTGATGTGTTTAATTAAAATGTGAACAGCTAAAGCATGATTGATGTTATTGTAAAATACTCAATCTAGATATGTAAAGAACTGTAACAATGCTGGGTAATTACAGCCTACAATTAACATCGCGCATTGCTTGGCGGACACTGAGCTTGATTAAAATGATTTACTAGACTATATATATATATATATATATATATATATAAAATGATAAAGCAAATACATATACTGATGATGATGATGATGATGATGATGATGATATGGAGATATTACACTAACAACAACAATCAGTATATTTTATATTTATATATTTACAGACATAGGGAGAGAAAGACAAATGTTACTAGTAGTACTAGTAGGCTTTCTGGATGGACCACAGAGCTGCTGCCTCAGTGCTTCTCTGTGAATTAACATAATAAATGTTGACTTATGGTCCTGCTAATTGCTGGCAAGAAGGAGGGATGATGTCCTGAGGATCCTGAAATCTCAGTCATGCTAGTATTAACCAATCACATATTGATTACGATGAGTAGGAACACATTTGTGAGAAAAAGCTACTGTAGGCCTTCTGAAAGTCTGAGATACATAGACTGCATCAGTGGTAGCCTGACCAATGCGTTTCAGTCAGTTGCTAGAAATGGAAAACAGCAGCAGCTTAATGTCCAAGCTGTTTATCAAATGACTCTAAAACGGCAACATACAGGGAAAAACATACATTATTTTACATTTATTAGGTACACCTTGCTAGTATAATGTTGGACCCCCTTTTGCCTTCAGAACTGCCTTCATTCTTCATGGCAGACTTTCAACAAGGTGTTGGAAACGTTCCTCAGAGATTTTGGTTGGTTATTTGAGTTCCTGTTGCCTTTCTATAATCTGGAACCAGTCTGCCCATTCTCCTCTGACCTCTCACATCAACAAGGCATTTTTGTCCACACAACTGACCGCTCACTGGATATTTCCTCTTTTTCAGACCGTTCTCTGTAAACCCTAGAGATGGTTGTGCGTGAAAATCCCAGTAGATCAGCAGTTTCTGAAAAACTCAGACCAGCCAGTCTGGCACCAACAAACACGCCACGTTCAAAGTCCCTTAAATCCCCTTTCTTCCCCGTTCTGATGCTCGGTCTGCACTTCAGCAAGTTGTCTTGACCACCTCTACATGCCTAAATGCAGTGAGTTTTGGCCGTGTGATCGGCTGATTAGCTATTTGGTTTAACAAGCAATTGAACAGGTACCTAATTATTACATAACCAGCTTCAAATATAGCATATGGAATTATTTTTTCTTCTGTGTTTAATCTAGAATGCCCAAAGAATCCTAATGCAAATCATGGTTAACTTAGCAGTAGCAAAAAATTGCATTATCATACAGTTTTTTTGCCTCATTATTGACTGACCTTAGATAGAAAACCTTGCTCTAACAGTCACCGTTCACCATTGATATTTAGGGCCATTTCAGTTCAAGCACTCACTTCTCTGTAGCCAGTAGCGGTCAGGCATGGTGTAGTGATATCCCGCTCTGTCCACACACTCAATGGTCTGGTGTCCGTAGATGATTTGAAACATCTGACAGATGAGGGCACAGTACTCTTCCGCAGCATCCTGTGTGTTTGTGGGTTTTAATGTGGAGAGAAAGGATATTATTAGAAAATCAACAGGAGATCTAGTTAAAAATATACACATATACACACATGGACATGGCTTTCACACACACTTACAGTCAGACTGACATCTAGGTCACTTTAATACTCTTTGTGTTGTTTCATTGACTGCTGTCTCTGACTCTCTCTCTCTCTCTCTCTCTCTCTCTCTCTCTCTCTCTCTGTCTTGTTTTCTGTCTCTCTCTCTCTCTCTCTCTCTCTCTCTCTCTCTCTCTCTCTCTCTCACACACACACACACACACATACACTCACTCAGATCCCTGACACAGCACAGCGTTACGTAAGCTTCAGTATTACATCACAGCGGGAGTCCACTCTGAGTGCGCTGTTTACATCACTGCTGTCACAACTCGACTCGTCACCACCGTTACTGCAGAGCGAAAGAAGGTAGTGAGAGAGAGAGAGAGAGAGAGAGAGAGAGAGAGAGAGAGAGAGAGAGAGAAAGGCTGCAAGCTCTCTTCTCCATCTTCTCCACTCTTGCAGACTGCGCCGGATTACACTGCATAACCACAGGATTAGGACATTTCTATACTACTCCATATGGACTGCTGTGCTCTGGACTGGTTGTAGGAGGTTTTAAGGTTACCAGGTTTAACCTCTTATGTAAAACATTTATGTTTCTGTCCTTCAATCCATCCAACCAGTCAATCGTCCATCTGACCGGCAGTCCTTCCGCCCTTCTCTCTATTCATTTATCTCTTCATTTGTCTGTTTGTACATCTTTCTACCATCCATCTTTCTACTTTTCCATTCAACTGTCTGTCTGTTCATAAATCCTTCCATCCATCCATCATACATCTTATTCTCTCCATCTCATCTTCCATCCAACTATTCATCTGCCCACACATTCATCTCCTTGATCCATCTCTCTAGATATACATCTATCTATTCCTCCACTCCTCCAGCCATTTGTATATTTAATCCATCCATCCAACAGTCCATCCATCCCTTCATTCATCCAGCCAGCTTTTTCAATCCATTCATCTCTCTGCCTGGCTATGTCTCTGTCTATGCATCCATCCATCCATCCATCTTTCGATCCATCCTTCTGTCGATCCATCCATCCATCTGTCGATCCATCCATCCATCCATCCATCCATCCATCCATCCTTCCATCCATCCTCCTACCCATCCATCCATCCATCCATCCATCCATCCTCTACCCATCCATCCATGCACACATCCATCCATCCATCCATCCTCCTACCCATCCATCCATCCATCCATCCATCCATCCATCCATCCACCCATTCATCCACCCATCCATCCTTCCATCCATCCATCCATCCATCCATCCATCCATCCATCCATCCATCCATCCATCCATCCAGCTTTCATCTATCCATTTTCACCTCTGTCTATACAATCATCTCTTATATCAATCTGTGAGATGTTTCAAACCATTTGTATGTCCATCCATCCATCCATCCATCCATCCATCCATCCATCCATCCATCCATCCATCCATCCATCCTCTTCACTATCAATCAGCCACCTGGCCATCTGTCTGTCTATACATCCATCCATTTGACTATGCCTCCATCTATTCATCCATCTATCCACCAATATTGTTTCTAAAAATGCATCTATCTGTCTTTCTGTCTACCTGTGCCTCCATCTTTTTCTTTCTGTTCATCTATATGTCAGTCTTTTTCTTATCACCTATTTATCCATAAACCTATGTTTGTTTCTATCTTTCATCTATCTGCCTGTCCATGTCTGTCTCTGCATCCATCCATCCATCCATCCATCCATCCATCCATCCATCCATCCATCCATCCATCCATCCACGTATGTTCATTTCTAACCATCCATACACCTGTTTGTTCTTCTGCCTTTCTATACATCTCTCCATTCAACCTTCCATCTTTTTCTCTTTCCATTCATCTTTCTATTTTTCATTCATTCTTCCACTTTCATTCTCTCACCCGGTTCTCCACGGCCAGCACTACCAGGTTGCAGTAAGCGTCAGGGCATGGCGTCGGCTCCAGTGGGTTGTGGTTTCTTCTCTCCCAGCTGCCATAAGACTTGCCCCTCTCCCAACTCCCCATGCAGGCATGCCTGCGCTCCCAGCTGCCCCCCTGCCCTTGCTTCCTCTCCCAGCTTCCTCCTGCTTTGCCCCCAGGTCCATGTCTCTTCTCCCAACTGCCCCCCACCCCTCCTCCTCCCCCTCCTCCCGCAGGACCACGGCGCTCCCAGCTGCCCCCAACGGGCCTCCTCTCCCAGCTCCCGCTCATGGTCCTCTTCTCCCAGCTCCCTCCACACGGCTTCCGGGTTTGACGCCTCTCCCAACTTCCTCCCACCTGCCTCCGCTCCAGACTGCCACCTCCGCTACTGCCCCCTCCTCCTGCTGATCCTACTCCACCCGTGCTGGTACCACTCTGTTTTGACTCATGGCGAGAGGATGGCTTCCAGTCCACCCCACAGATGGTGTGACGCCTCTCCATGGTGCCCCCTGCAGGGCGAGGGTCAGCATTACTCATGGTTTGTCTGCGGCCCTCAAGGCCAGTAGGCCGTTTTTCCAGAGATCCACCAGCTAGAATGGTGTCCACGTTCAAACCTGGCAGATATATAAATAAAAAACATCAAAAAATTTAATATAGCTGGACAAGAGTATCCAGACATAAATACACCCAACATAGCGCATTATTTTTATTATTATAATTGCATATATGGAAATGTGTGCAACTGTATATGTCATATATTTTATGTTTTTTTAAATTGTATAACTTATATTACTGTACAAACACTGTACATTGGAATAGTGTAGGACTGTGTGCATACAAATGTGTATATTGTGTATTTGTATGTGAATATATTTAGTGTCTAACGTGTGCATATATACAGTATATATTTTTTCTTCTTATATATGTTTTTTGGATATATAAGCACTACAAGAAGACTAAGATTTCCTTCACACCTGTGTAAATGTGATGTGATAATAAATTAATAAACTTATATGATAAGCTTTTCTTCTTGAAGTACTAAATCTGGTCTGTATTATACAGTAATTAATTATTTATGATTACATATAAGTAATTATAGTAAAATAAGTAATTATAACAAAATCTTGTATCTCCATAATAGTAACTTTACAGGCAAAAAACCGTGTTTACTTTTAATGTAAATCAATGGAATTAGAATTTTGTCCAAGTAGTTTTGGGCTGGTTCTGTTAGTCCATTCATTTTGAAATTTACACACAAAGTGAAGGGCAGAAGCATTTTCAGATTATGGTGAAAACTGAAAAACAACAAAAATGGAGATGGTTTTGTTCCGACAGCAGTGATATATATATACACATACACACCTGCCACTTTATTAGGTACAATTCAATTGCTTGTTAACACAAATAGCTAATCAGCCAATCACACGGCTGCAACTCAATGCATTTAGGCGTGTAGAGGTGGTCAAGACCACTTGCTGAAGTGCAGACCGAGCATCAGAACGGGGAAGAAAGGGGATTTAAGGGACTTTGAACGTGGCGTGGTTGTTGGTGCCAGACGGTCAGGTCTGAGTATTTCAGAAACTGCTGATCTGCTGGGATTTTCACGCACAACCATCTCTAGGATTTACAGAGAACGGTCCGAAAAAGAGGAAATATCCAGCGAGCGGTCAATTGTGTGGACAAAAATGCCTTGTTGATGTGAGAGGTCAGAGGAGAATGGGCAGATGATAGAAAGGCAACAGTAACTCAAATAACCAACCAAGTGTGCTTGTCTTCTAATTGAATACTGTCTTTCTGTTGATAAAGGTTAACTATTGGTAACTAGCAAAGATACTTTCTCTAGATAGACAAAGCACTTCTTGTAAGTCGCTCTGGATAAGAGCGTCTGCTAAATACTGTAAATGTAAATGTAAAATCTCTGAGGAACGTTTCCAACACCTTGTTGAAAGTATTCCATGAAGAATTAAGGCAGTTCTGAAGGCAAAAGGGGGTCCAACAACTAGCAAAGTGTACCTAACAAAGTGGCCGGTTAGTATGTGTGTGTGTGTGTGTGTGTGTGTGTGTGTGTGTGTGTGTGTATGTATATATATATATATATATATATATATATATATATATATATATATATATATATATATATACACCATAGTATATAGAATATATACTAAGTATAAAAACTTTGGCATATTGATATTAAGGCTTCAAGTCATGCTTCAAACAGCAGGCAAGGTAATGGTAACAACATGAAATATTGATATTCACTGGCCATTTCATCAGAAACCTCTACCATATATGTGAACTCTGTTGGTTTACTGTTGCTGACTGTAGCCCATCTGTAGCACCTAAATAATATCTTGTCAGCAGGTCCTATGGTGGATGAACAGGGCAGAGATGGAGCTGATACATTCTGCAGCAACAGATGGACAGATTTTCTGATAAAATGGCCAGAGAGTACGTCAACGTTCCATTATTTTGTACACCTACTGTACATTTGTCCTTTTTTTATAGAGACATGTTTTAACAGATATCTGTTTAAAAGATACTTTCTCTAGATAGACAAAGCACTTCTTGTGGGTCGGTCTGGATAAGAGCGTCTGCTAAATGCTGTAAATGTAAACTCACAGTTTGACATGACTTGGCGCAAGTGATGATTTAGCCTTCAGTTTGCACAATGCTAATGGGTCAGGAACATGCTTCTGTTGTTGTTTTGGCCACAGAACTAAACATGCAACCTTCAGGCACCAAACATGACCGACGACGTTTGGGGAAAATTGTACGAATCATTGCATATCTGTTCACTTATTCAGTTGCCAAAATATGACAGAATATTTGATCCAAATGAATATATATCATAAAATGCAGTGCAGCCTCGATCTGGCTGGGCAGGTTGAGATGACCCTGATTGCTGCTCACCTGTTTTGAGCACCAGCAGGTGCAGTGCATCGTCCCGCAGGTAGGAGGCAGCAGCGATCTCATGCGTGGGGATGCGCAGCAGCAGTTTCTCATTGTCTCTCCAGGTGAGCAGCAGACAGCGCGCAGACAGGCTGAGGATACAGTCCTGCTCCACACTCGTCTGCAGAGGCAGAACCTTCAGCTTCTGCAGGAAGGAGAGAGATAGAATGAAGGAGTGACCCTAGAAGCTCTGGTAGGGATTACAGCTGTCACTGCAATGTCATCACTTCCCTGAGAACTGGTAGCTAGCAGTGGAATGAAAGGGTTCTCACCCTGGCAGTGTCAAGCAGCTGCAGCAGTTCATCCCTGCTGGAGGGGTTGAGGGAGCATGACACCCACGTTAGATGGCCCAGGAACTGAGAGTTGCATCAGAGTTAGTCTCGGACAGTGACATGAACTTACACATGCAGAATCTGAACATTTTATAAACTTAACAAATATTTGGTTAGTATTTTAAATGGAATGTGTGAAGCCTAAATCTTAACTGGACTTGCTATGTAAAGGTAACACAACTATTTATGTACAGTATCCATTCAAAAGGTGTTGTCATAACTAGGGGTGCACGACAATATCAGTTTCATCGGCACTGCAGCACCATACAAATGCCTAAATTTGGCCAATGTTTCAAACAGATGTATTTATAATACTCCACAAGAACAGACTGTTTAAGTGATGCTTGGCTACAGTGTTAAAACATAACCACATAAAAATAAATGTTATCTCTGTGAAATGCTAATCCATGTAGATCTAGTCCCAGATCCTACATTTTATCAAATGTTTATTGTCAGACATGTACATGAAAAGTATTAATTATCAGGCCAGAAAAAAGCTCCACTATGTAAGTTTTGGGATTTGGAGACCTCTCTGGTGGAAATGGGTAATTGCATGCAGTGTGTGGCGGCACATTCTGTAACATCAGTTGTGCTTTGGACCCCTTTGCCAAGATCTGGTGACTGTGATTGTGTTAAAAGAGCATTTAAAGAGAACATGTCTATAATGTTGATATTATTGAGACTTAAACATTGAGCTGGACCTTCTTTATGAGGCTGTGCATAAGAAATTAATACATAAAGATGTAAAAAACTCCCTTTTAAATCCGACTCGAGGCTGCTGACTTTTAGAGTATTATTTAAGGCTATACACGCTATTTTTATGGCTCCAGTACAATTCTGCAGTGGTGTTGATTCTGCCATATCAGTTTGAAGGAGAGGCCGTTCCAAAATGCCATGTCAGCGTGTTCTCGACGTGGCTAACAAAACTAAATGACCTCTTCCCAGCCTACAGTAGTTGCTGTGCACTGTGTGAGGGTGTGGCAAGCTTGCAGATAGGTGGGCAATGAGGATTGTGTTACAAGATTGCGTTATTGCATCATCTTGTAATAAAGGAAAAGGCCTGGAATTCCAATAAGGTGTTTCAGGTAGCTGAGAAAAGTGGTTTCTTTGGGAGGGAGTTACTCACTCTGGCATGTACTTTGAAATTTGTAACTTTGCAGAACGTTTACATACACAAAAGCTATAACAAACTAAAGCAGGGGTCGGCAACCCAAATGTTAAGAAGAGCCATTGTGTCCTTTTAACAAAATTCAAACCACCTTGAGATCCACAGCGTTTTGAGTTTATTTTTATCATCTTGGCTGTAAATATGTCTCTCTCTCTCTCTCTCTCTCTCTCTATTTATATATATATATATATATATATATATATATATACACGTATATGAATTCATATATACGATAACACAGACTTTCTTTGCTCTGCTTTAAGCTTTAGCTCAGCTATAGCCGCTTTTCTCGCATCTCTGGCAGGAAACTTTTCCTCAACGTCTTCCTTACGTTTCCTGCAAAATGTTTCTCAATGTTTGATTTTTTTCGATTTTCTCCCCAATTTAGTCGTTTCCAATTCTACCTGCTAGTTAGGACTTCCCCAGTCACATGATACTACCAATGCTAGGAGGGTGAAGGCAGCACAGGCTTCCTCCGAGACCTGTGAAACCAGCCACCGCTTCTTTTCGAACTGCTGCTCACGCAACATCACAGGACAGCTCAAGTGCTCGGAGGAAAGCGCCACCCGCCAGATCTGCTACGTCAGCTGACAGACGCCTGCGCTGACTAGTATCACGTTGAGTGATGGGGGAGAAGGGAGGGGGCATCCTACCCACCCAGAGAGAGCGAGGGCAATTGTGCTCTCTGGGACTCCCGGCTACGGACGGCTGTAGCATCACCAGGGATCGAACTCACGATCTCCCGATGATAAGGCCAACACTTGCATCACTCGGAAGCCCAATGTTTGTGCCCAATTGGGGAGTCCAATTTTTTAACGAGGCTGAAGTCGCTTCTCATTCATCAGCTTCTTGTTTGCATTTTCCCGTTCCACCTTAAAAGGTGCCTGAGAAACCATTTAAGGTGGAATAGGAAAGTTCAAACGAGAAGCTGACAATAGAGATGTTGACTACAGCCTCATGGCTTTTTGTGTTTGACAGTGTCTTGTTGCAGATTAAACGTATCAGGAAACCACCTGAAGTGATTATAAATGCAAATAAGTCCATTTGTCTCTAAATTACCAATGTCCGTCTTAAATCTTTCTCTTTGCCTTTTCATTAGCTACTAGCTAAGCGAGACTGTTCATGTTGCTATGGTGACCAGCAGCCTGCTCAACAACGTTCAGGGTTAAAGCCAGTGAAATAGCAGTTAGACAATAACTCCAGCATTTAAAACCATTTATTGTTAAAACTGTGCTGAACGATCAGCAGAGCATGATTTTACTGCAAAGGAGGATCATTTTTATTTTTACCTACAAAAGAACCGACCCCTGCACTAAAGGAAAGAGAAAAAGCGTAATTGGTCCCCTTTAACAACAAATCTTACATAGTGCAGCTTTAGTGGTAAAATGTTGAGCCTAAGGTTGATGTGCCCATTGCAAAAAAAAATAATGTGGACCACTGACCAAGGAGAAGCAACCCTCCCTGAAACCTGCTGCATAAAAAGTATGCGAGCTAAATCAAACGATGCTTACATTAGTGTCCAAATTTACCTTGAATGAACATTGATTAGGTGGACTTTTCTGTTTCCACAGTAGACCCTGACTTCACAATGCATTCTGTATGTTATGAGCCAGTGATCAGTGATGTTTAGAACATATGAGCTGCTGACCTTGACCTCCTTCTCCACATAGTCGTAGATGAGGCGCTCTGGGTGAATGAGGAAGTCAGGTGGGTAAAGAGGCACCGTGTGGAGAGGCCTGCGATACACACCGCCTTTGTCTGTCTGCCGCCGAGCTGACTTAGAGAAGACCAGGCGCTTAATTGGTGAAACAAATCCCTTAAGAAAGAGTCACAGGAACATGTGAGGGTGTAAGTGGTAAAAAGACAGGAGACTCAAGAGAAAATGAGACTCCTAACAACCGTGCAAGACCTGGTAGACACCAAAACTATCACCATCAGACAAACAGCGCTTAAAGCTTTCATCTCTGAGAGAGAGGAGAAAATCAAGCTGCTTCAGATCTGAAAAACATCCACACGTGTTTCTGTCCATCCTTCCGCTGTGAGAAGACGACCCAGCGCTATGGGTCTGAAAGGATGTGTCAATATGCTTTTTACTGAGAAAATGAAATAGACAGAAAGGAAGAACATCCACAAATGAAACAACGATGCAGCTGATGTTCCTCAGGACAATAGACTGACCACCCCACAGTCCACCCAAATGGTACTTGCACTGTGAGGGTCCATGGGGGTCCTGACCACTGAAGAACAGGCTAAAAGGGGGTTAACAAAGTATCAGAGAAACAGATGGACTACAGTCTGTAACTGTAGAACTACAAAGTGCAGCTATACAGTAAGTGGAGCTGATAAAGTGGACAGTGAGGGTAGAAACAAGGAGGTGGTCATAGTGTTATGTCTGAATCTAATGCATCCTGTGTCTTCAGCTGTTAAAAGAATGGAAGTGCATTGGGTCAAATTCACTGATGTTCAAAAACAAAACAATCAGCATGTTAACTCTGAACAATAAGACCCATGGCTCACACACACACCTGGAGTGAGAGCATGTTAGTGCAATAATCAGACCTTTAAAAGCTTTGAAGTAGGCCTTGAAATGAGTGTCCTGCCTGAAACCTGAACTGACACTGATGTGTTCAGCGAGGGGGGCGGCGGGGGGTATAAGTCATGTCATAAATGTATAAAAATAAATGTTAAACAGATTCCCAGACTGACTCTTCAAGTGATTCTGCATTAGCTTCCGTTTAGCCGCGAGGATGGCCATTAGCTTTTGCTATTTAAAGAGCCTCTCTTGCTCGGGTTCACGCAATAGTAAACATCAGCAGAGTGCCTGTAGCCCCCGCTGTGACATCATCAGAGAGACAGCTGTCAGAGAGCAGAGACGTCTCCTGCCGAGCAGCATAGATGAGATAACACATGCCCAATTAGTGACCTGCTGATTTACATGTGTATATAAACATGTGTGTGTGTGTGTGTGTGTGTGTGTGGAAGAGAGGAAGTGAAGTGAGAGAGAGCCAAACCCACCACAGTGCCTTCTCTAGTGTGTGTGTGTGTGTGTGTGTGTGTGTGTGTGTGTGTGTGTGTGTGTGCGCTCACAGGTATGTGTGAAGCAGTTAATCAACTGAATGTTTTGGTGTGTATGTCAAACCATGAGCATTTATGTGTGTCACACAAACACACTGACCAGCAAATATGAATTTCGACCAACATTTTTTGGTCAGTATTGTTTAAAAATTAGTACATTGGGTCTCGGCCACTAATGAAAACAATCTTTTTGACTGAAAATAGCAAAAGACTGATAAAACTATGCCCGACTACATGACCCTGATTGATTCCATCCTGGTCTGTGCTGGTTTATGCTAGTCTCGTGAAGGTTTAGCTGGTCACCCAGCATGGTCATACTGGTTGTCCAGCACACCAGCATCCAATGGAACAAAACCTCATATTTCCAAAATAGTAACTCTACAGGAGAAGGAAAAAACCCACTTTACTTTTAATGTAAGTCAATGGAACCAGACTTTCTTCCACGTCATTTTGGACCATTTCTTTTGGTCCTTTCATACATAGAATGTAAAGGACAACAGGGCCTTTCCAATTATGTGAAAAACTGAAAAATGACAAAAATGGAGATACAAGGTTTGGTTCCGACAACAGTGATATGCTGGCTTTGCTGACAAGCTAAGCTAAAGCAGGGAACACTGACATAACCATGCCATAAACGTGTCATATGCTGTCATGAGTTGTCATGACAGATTACATTCACTAAAATAAAAGCGTTATTTCATAATGACTGTCAGTTATGATGCACAGTGTCATGATTGGCCCCTCCCAGTTATCCATGTGCTTTTTGTTTTGATTCTTCCCTGTCCTGCCCCCTTGTTTCTAGACTCCACCCTCGATTGTATCCACCTGTGTTTGCCACATGTGTCTTGTTGTCCCTCGTCATCCCTGTTGTATTTAAGCCCTGTGTTTTCTCATGTTAGGTTGCTGGTCTTTGTTTGGGCTGTTGGTATTGTTTGAAGTGTTTGGTGTTTGTTTATTCCGACCTCCGTTGTTTGTTTATCCTGTGTTTCTTTTGTCATGTCTGTTCCCCATTCTACCCATGTTGGCTCTATGACCCTGGACTGTTTTGACCCTGACTATGGATTTGCCCCTCGCTTATCTCAGCATATGTGTCCGCCTCATCATCGCTCCCCAACGTTACACACAGTTGTATGCAAAGATTTCAACACCTTTGTTGAAATGTCGTGCACAATTTTTGTTTATTTGCTTTGCTGAGTTTCACATGTTGGAGAAATATCAAATCTAAAATATAGAATGCAAATAAGATGGTGTGTTTAATCATTTTCAGGTAGAAAATCAACAAAACATCATCTGACCAGAGGTGCCAAAACTTTTGCATACAACTGTATAGCATAATGTTTGATGTTCTGAGGTGCGGCTGACTAAAGTACACAGCAGAAACTAGCATGTGACATTAGCTGTCATAACGGCACAGATTATGATATTTGACATAAATACCAGCATAAAGGAAACTATTAACACATTAAGCTTAAACTTGCGTATCACTGCTGTCAGAACAAAACCTTGTATCTCCATTTTTGTCATTTTTCCGTTTTTGAAATAGTTTGAAAATGTCTGTTGCCCTTTAAACTGTGTGTAAATTTCATGACGATTGGGCCAGAAGAAATTACCCAAAATTCCTTGAAAAAACGTCTGGTTCCATTGACTTACATTAAAAGTGAAGTGGGTTTTTTCCTTCTCCTGTAAAATTACCATTTTGGAGGTACGAGATTTTGTTCCTACAGCAGCGATATGCAGAATTTTGAAAGAAGAAAGTGTTAAGAACTATTAAGAATTATACTACTAACTATTAAGAAAGTGAAGTGAAATCTTTTAGCCAGTGTGGGTTAAAACAGGACATGAGCTAACAGCCTAACAGTTGAGAAGGAGTCGTCGTTTTCTACATGAGGTAAAGTATTTTCTGCTCAGTGAATGATGTGAAAACATTATGGTTGGTTGATGTAATACAGAGAAATAGCTGTTCTCACTTTGGCAATCATGGTTAGCCTAGCTTCCATGTGTCGAAGACAAGGCCGGTAGGCCAGATCGGGCCCGCCACACAATCCTATCCAGTCCACAAAAGTATTTTAATATTCTATCAATATTAGTCCGTTTTACAATTTACATTGCAGTGCATGCTGGGGACTGTAGTGCAGCATGCACTACAGTCCCCAGCATGCACTGCAACATAATTTATGCTCTGAGTCTCCTACCCCAACAACAGTCTATGGGACAACGGTTACACCTCAGTTCTACACAATTTTACCAGTCAAATCCCAAAAATGCATCTAAGCTGCAGGTCAGGCAATATAAAGCATCTAATATCAGCTCAGTATTAATGAACTTGCAGCGAAGAAATGATGCCAGGCATCAGGCAAATAGGTAGGTTTAAAAGACTGAGCACCTGGGGACGTTTACATTTTGAATATTTCAAGTGTTCATGTAATATTCCAAGGTCTACTGTAAGTGTCTGTATTTTACTGTTGAAGTTTTTGCATATTTAAAATAAATGATGGCCAGTTCGGGGTTTAGCACAATGTTTACTCAAAAATGAAATAAAAACTCTTTTTTTCTCTGGCCCCCAGATTAAAAGAGTTTTTTTATACAGCCCTTTGAGTTTTTGAATTCGACATCCCTGGCCTAGCTGCACCATGCTACTTCAGACTGCTTAGTCACGACTGTGGTATTTTAAGGCAGTCGTGTTTTGCAGACGACACATGTACCTCTCTTTGCTGACTTAAATGCCACGTTGTTAAATGCTAACACAGTGTCAACCTTTTCCACAGTTCTACAGGTCACTTTTACATGTAACCTTTTAAGATTTTGTAAGCTCAGCACTAACAAACTACTAGAATCCAATAGGGATGCTAGCAGAAGATAGAATGATCATAGGTGTGTTTTTTTTCCGTGTTTTGACCAAGTTGTAACATTTATGGCTGGAAGAAATGGGGCTGGATCAGTCTGGGGCAGTCATGGGCTGGAGCAGTCTGGGGCAGTCATGGCCTGGAGCGGTCTGGGGCAGTCATGGGCTGGAGTGGTCAGGGCCAGTCATGGGCTGGAGCAGTCTGGGGCAGTGATGGGCTGGAGTGGTCTGTGCCAGTCATGGGCTGGAGCGGTCTGGGGCAGTCATGGGCTGGAGTGGTCTGTGCCAGTCATGGGCTGGAGCAGTCAGGGCCAGCCATGGACTAGAGCAGTCTGGGGCAGTCATGGGCTACAGCGGTCTGTGCCAATCATGGGCTGGAGTGGTCAGGGGCAGTCATGGGATGGAGCGGTCAGGGCCAGTCATGGGCTGGAGTGGTCTGTGCCAGTCATGGGCTGGAGCGGTCAGGGCCAGTCATGGGCTGGAGTGGTCTGTGCCAGTCATGGGCTGGAGCGGTCAGGGCCAGCCATGGACTGGAGCAGTCTGGGGCAGTCATGGGCTGCAGCGGTCTGTGCCAGTCATGGGCTGGAGTGGTCTGGGGCAGTCATGGGCTGGAGCGGTCTGTGCCAGTCATGGGCTGGAGCGGTCAGGGCCAGCCATGGACTAGAGCAGTCTGGGGCAGTCATGGGCTGCAGCGGTCTGTGCCAATCATGGGCTGGAGCAGTCTGGGGCAGTCATGGGATGGAGCAGTCAGGGCCAGTCATGGGCTGGAGCAGTCTGGGGCAGTGATGGGATGGAGTGGTCAGGGCCAGCCATGGGCTGGCGTGGTCTGAGCCAGTCATGGGCTGCAGCAGTCTGGGCCAGTCATGGGCTGGAGTAGTCTTGGGCAGTGATGGGATGGAGTGGTCAGGACCAGCCATGGGCTGGCGTGGTCTGAACCAGTCATGGGCTGCAGCAGTCTGGGCCAGTCATGGGCTGGTGGTTAGGAAACCAGCCTTGTGACTGGAAGGTCGCTGGTTCAATCCAGAGCCGACAGTACATGACTGAAGTTCCCTTGAGCAAGACCCCTAACCCCCAACTGCTCCCACTGTGGATAGGGCTGCCCACTGCTCTGGACTGGTGTGCTCACTGCCCCCTAGTGTGTGTGTTCACTACTGTGTATGTGGTGTTTCACTGCACAGATGGGCTAAAATGTGGAGATGAAATTTCCCCATTGTGGGATTAATAAATGGTCTCCACTAGTGTTCTGTGCCCCTCATCCAAAATTGGCCTGGCCACTAAGTAAGACATCCGAGAACGTCTGGCTCAATATCCAGAACACGGCAAAACAACAAAGGCAGAAAGTCACAGCTAGCGTGAAGATGCCATCTGCCACCTTGTTTGAAATAATAAAAAATGGACCATAGACAGTCATAAAGTGCAAAGGATAGCAAAAAAATAATAGAACTCAATGCCTGAGATGATGATGATGATGATGAACTGCTCTGTTTTGTTGTGGGCACAGGGCTTAGTGGTACATATTGTAGCCTACAAACTAATAATCCTTTCAGTAAGCTTATTTTATATAAACTGTTTTAAATTCTTGTCAGCTTTTTTTGTTTTCACTTCAGTGCATCACTAGACTGTGTGTGTGTGTGTGTGTGTGTGTGTGTGTGTGTGTGTATGTGTTCTGCAGCGCCACATAACTGATAAATGAGCCTCAGTCTTTTATCATAATCAGAATCCATCCCTCTCATTAAAGGGAAATAAACATTCAATTTGCATATTCAATTAAAATGCTTTTCTCAGAGAAAGCTGCCACGTGAAAATGCAGGAAGGAGGGCAGCTGCTAAAATTAGTGCTGCTTGTTTAAAAATGAAATTGTTCATCTCGGCTTAAAGCGCACTAAAGTAAATGCTACCCCTGACAACGTCATTCTTCCTTCTAATCACAACCCGCTATCGTAAAGTTTTCGCACACGCCCCCTGCTTTGATTAGCGCTAAAGGAGACGGAGGACACTGCGCTCAGCCTGTGTGATAGTTTAATTGCAGAGCTTCTTGTGTGTGTGTGTGTGTGTGTGTGTGTGTGTGTGTGTGTGTGTGACAGTAAGGTATTGTTTCCTAAGAATATGCAAATGTCCTGTAAAACTAAAGCATAATCAAGGAAACTTTAAAGCTCCGTGTTTTGTCCAAAAAAACATCCACAAACAAGCTCATCCACAAAGCCTTGAGAGAGAAAAGCGTCTGCTGGAAAGTGGGAGCCTGTCTGTGAATAGAAGATAAGGTAAGGACCGCAGCTGGTCTGCAGCGGAGCTTGTATACAGAACAACAGTAGGCAAAGTAGTTTAAAGCAGGGCTGCCCAAGGTTGGCCCCCAAGCCAATTTGATTTTACCCAACAGAAAACTGCCCTAATGCTCTTACCACTTCACCAAATGACCATATCACTACTGTCCTTGTAAACCTTGTATCTGTTTATTTTTGTCATTTTTCAGTTTGTGTCATAACTTGAAAGGGCCTGTTGCCCTTTACTTTGTGTGTCGACTTCATGATGAATGGACCAAAAGAAACAGCCCAAAATGACTCGGAAAGACGTCTGGTTCCATTGACTTACATTAAAAGTGAAGTGTGTTTTTTCCTCCTCCTGTGAAGTTACCATTTTAGAGACACAAGGTTTCCTTCCTACAACAGTAATATACATTTTTTCATAACTGCTTACTTTTCTTTCCACATTTCAGTACAAACAAACCTTTGACATCACATTGACCTCACTGTCACTGAACCAACATAATTTATAAAGGCCTAACGTTCATTCCAGGAAACAATAACACTTTGCACCAATAACTCTATTTGAAACCCACTCGGCTGTCTGCATGTTGTTTTGCATTTTTGGCACTCGACACACAAAACCCTTTACAGTTTGGTGTCCAAAGACGCCCCTGGTTTAAAAGAATACATGAGTGCTTTCAGTCGCATCTATAGCACTGTGCCAAAGTCAGAGACCACTCTTTCCTTTAATTATAATAGCTCTATATGTACACATCGCTGCTGTTGGAAGAAAAATCTCCAAAATGATAACTTTACAGGAGAAGGAGAAAACTAACTTTACTTTTTTTCCAAGTCATTTTTGTGCCACTTCTTTTAGTCCATTCATCATGAAATTTACACACAATATAAAGGATAACAGGCATTTTCAATGTATGTCAAAAACTGAAAAAAAGAAAAATAGAGATACAAGGTTTTCTTCTGACCGCAGCGATATACTTAAGCAATAGAACACAAGAGGTAGTGTGTTATTCGCAAAAACACTCTTTCTTGTGTTCTATTGCTTTTATACAACAGTTAAATAAATAAAGTAAGACATTAATAAACTGGGCTGTGAATATGGCGTTTAATATGTTTTCATGTTAGAGATTCCTTCCTCCAAATTATAGCTCCTTAACGAGCAGCTCGTTGACGTCAGAGTAACGAGCTCCGCCCACTCACTGCACAGCCGCAGTTTGTTCTCCAGCTCCACACAGACCGACTGACAGTTTGGGAATTTAGTGTCGTCTCACCTTCAGAGTCTGACCAAATCGGCTGTCGGTCAAATGTGATCTTAAAAGTGTCCGTTTTCTGTTTGTGTAAAGTAAGAGGTAAAAACGTTCAAATAGCTTGAGCGAGTCCTACAGCTGTCAAAGTTGTTGCTTAGCAACGGCGTCTTGGTGGAGTGATACAGTGATTGTGAAAAACTTGAAACAGCCTCCGTTCTTTTTTTGAAACCTATTTTCGCTTCAAAGACCCTGTACAATTACCTACACCTTCAAAGCCCAGAGCATTTTCTGCTTCTCATGATTTAAGCAATCTCGAAAATATGCAGTGATAGTTCTGGACTCTGGGGTGGTCAGTCCTGAGAAAACCAGCAGCTTCTTTGTTTGATTTCTTCTTTTTTTATCTGTCTTGTTTTCTCAGTAACAGCTTCTTGACAGCTACACATCCTTTCAGACCCATAGCGCTGATCCGTCTTCTCACAGTGGAAGGATGGACAGAAACACCTGTGGATGTTTTCAGATCTGAAGCAGCTTGATCTTCTCCTCTCTCTCAGAGATCAAAGCTTTAAGTTCTGTCTATGCGTAGGTGACAGTTTTGGTGTCTACCAGGTCCTGCATGGTTGTTAGGAATCTCTTTTTTTTAAATGTGAGTTTTGGAAACTCCTGTTATTTATTTACTTATTACTTCTTTATCTTACCCTTCCTTATGAAAATAGATTTTCTTTTATTGACTATAATTTGTCTGCTGAAAAAAATGAATAACAGTGTGGACAGAGTTTCAACACCAGCATAACATGTTTTGCGTAAGTCAGTTTTGTTTAGTTTTTTTGTCCACATACAGAGAAAAAACAATTATAAACTATAAACTTATAATTATAAATGATAAATAAATTATAAACTGTGATGAGCGACTGTACAATACAGACGCAGCAGATGCCAGTGGTGGACAGTAACTAAGTAAATGTAATTCATTACTGTAGTTAAGTAGTTTTTTTTTCGTGTATCTGTAACGAAGTTTCTCCGTTCTGGACTTTTTCCTTTCACTCCACTACATTTCAGAGTCTAATATCCGACTTTTTCCTCCTACATTTTGAGAAATCTGTCATTCCTTTTGGTTTCTGTGTGTATAAAAACGTAACATGTCAAAACGAAAGAAGCGCAAAGCCAGAGCACCAATCAGGGCACAGCGGTCACTTTGTTTTGACCTATTGGTCATACCTACCTAGTGCAGCACACGGTTCAACGTCAGCGCAGCAGCGTAAAACTTTGGGAGAGTCTGTTCAACATAAATGATGAACTAACCTAACTTTGTGTAAATAGAGCTCAATATAGAAATATGTCCACATATGCAGTCGAGACTGACGCAGCTTTTTTCTGAATTTCTATAAACACCATTTCATTTTATAGTAAATGAGTTTGGGCTGGTTTATGTTTATGAACAGACGCCTACAGATCAACATAGTAAAGGAGCTCATCTGTGATCCTGAGTTTAAAGCCAGTTTTTATTCAACTTAAACTTGGAACTAAGTTGTAAATAAATCTGAAACTGAAACTTTGCTTGTGTGTAAAAAGTGATTTCAGAGCCACTCGGTTCTCCCTGATGGAAACTGTTTACCTTCAGTGTTTAGTGCTTCTGATCATTTTAATAGACGTCAGCGTCACTAATTAATGACGTTCTATTAAAAGACTGGTTTACCAAGAGAGACGCTGGAGGACTTTCACCTGAAATGAGTTCATGAAGCCAGTCTGGTTATAAAAATGATAACAGGACATCAGAGCCAGAATTACTCTTTTAGTACTTTTACTTTATACTTAAGTACATTTGAAGGCAAATACTTTAGTACTTTTACTCAAGTGGAGGTCTAAAGGGAGGAACTTCTACTTTTACTGGAGGAATATTTTACCTTGGGTATCTACTTTAACTCAAGTACATGATTTGTGTAGTTCATCCACCACTGGCAGATACAGATTATGCTGAAAACCTGGAGTATTGCTTCAAGTGATGAACTGCCTGCAAACAACCACAGAATGATGCTTGTTCGAAAATATAAAAGCACTCAGAATGACTCTACCAGTGAGTCTGAGTGTGTCAGGTTAGCTGACCTGCTCGCATAAAAAGCAACATGAATCCTAAAACCTACAAAATAATGACGCAAGTTAAAGAGGAAATGCTTACAATGGTCAGGTGGTCAGACAAACAGACACCTATACTCGTGAGACATGTTCATAAACATATTGACACTGTTTATCGACACAGACGAAGATGCAATGAGAACAAATAGGAGCCTAAAATGTTAAAACGCTGCTGTCAGTCAAGTGTAGAACATCTGGCTAGCTGAATTAATTAATTGAAAAGTGGGCAAATCTTACCTTTTTAACTTTCTTGGGTTCATAGTCCATGTCAGCTGGTGGTGTGTGTGAGTGTGTTTGTATCTGTGATTGTGTGCAGGCATGTGTGTGTGTTTATGTGTGGGCAGGGCTGGCCTGATCTCCTCTCAGCCCCCTGGAGCCAGGCAGGACACCACAGCTAGTGCAGGAAGTCAGCTTCCTGTTAGAGAGGAAACTCCACCAGAGAGCCCAATCTAAACTCTCCACCAGCACCTCTAATCTCAGCACTCACACACACACACACACACACACACACACACATCCAGCCAGGAGAGTCGAGTGTTATTGAATATACTCTTTAATCTACAGAAGAACATGAACAGGCCGCCCTCCTCATTAAAAAGGACTTGTAAGTAAACAGAAAGAAAGTAAAGACAGCACTGATATAATCCGTTATATATTCATTAAACTCACAGAATGAGCTCCGACGTGTTTCAGCGCAAGGCCTTCCTCAGTGTGCTAGTAGCATTCTAGCCTCCAACCTAAATACTGACACACTAAACAGTGTAGTTACATGAATCACCCACTTGTGGCGTCATGGAGGCGGTTATACAAGCGCCGTCCCAAGTTTTTCTTTGTATTAAATGAACTTCCAGTGCGGATGTTCGAAATTAATATATCAAGGCCACAAGATACGTTTCCTTTGGCCACCAATCGAGAATTTTAAGACCAAAGTTTCTCCTAGCCACTAATTAGTATATTAAGACCCCAACTTAACATATTGAGGCCACAAGTTTCTTCTGGCCACTGATTTATATATTAAGACCACAAATTAACACATTGAGGCCACAAGTTAAGTTTCTTCTAGCCACTGATTAATATACTAAGACCCCAAATTAACATATTGAGGCCACAAGTTAAGTTTCTCCTGGCCACTGATTAATATATTAAGACCCCAAATTAACATATTGAAGCCACAAGTTAAGTTTCTCCTGGCCACTGATTAATATATTAAGACCCCAAATTAACATATTGAGGCCACAAGTTAAGTTTCTCCTGGCCACTGATTAATATATTAAGACCCCAAATTAACATATTGAGGCCACAAGTTTCTTCTGGACACTATTTAATATATTAAGACCCCAAATTAACATATTGAGGCCACAAGTTTCTTCTGGACTCTATTTAATATATTAAGACCCTAAATTAACATATTGAGGCCACAAGTTAATTTTCTTCTGGACACTAATTAATATATTAAGACCACAAATGAACATAAGAACATATTGCGGCCACAAGCTTCTTCAGTATGTTGATTTGTAGCCACAAGAAATACAACTCTTTCAATATATTAATTCATGGCCATCCATCCATCCATCCATCCATCCATCCATCCATCCATCCATCCATCCATCCATCCACCGTCATCCGCTTATCCGGGTCCGGGTTGCAGGGGCAGCAGCCTAAGCAAATAGGCCCAGGTCTCCCTCTCCCCCGCCACCTCCTCCAGCTCTTCAGGAGGGATACCGAGGCGTTCCCACGACAGTCAAGAGATATAATCCCCCCAACGTGTCCTGGGTCTTCCCCGGGGTCTCCTCCCGATCGGACATGTCTGGAACACCTCCCTAGGGAGGCGTCCAGAGGCCATCCTTATCAGATGGTTAATTCATGGCCATGTCTTATTAAAAAGGTTATCACCATGCCATCTTAGGGGCTCCATACACACACACACACACACACACACACACACACACACACACACAAACACACACACACACACACAGCATTGTTTTGTGACAGTCAACTTTTTCTAAAATCCAAAACCACATTTTCATCTTTTTCTGTTCTTACCCTCATTTATTATTAATGTGCTGGGCTGGGATGTAACGGAATACAGGAATGGGGAATGAATACATATAACAGAATACAAAAAAGACGTATCTGTCAGTCCAGATACGTCATTTTACGTATTCAGAATACAGTTACCTTTATATTTTAGGGAAATACTTTTAGAATACCTACCCATTACATTATATACTAATCTTTAAAAGAAACATTAGCAATGCTTGTTTATTCACTATTTTAAAACTTTTGGATGCAGCTGCTCAGCCATGGAAACCCATTCCATGAAGCTCTCTACGCTGTTCTTGAGCTGATCTGAAGGCCACATGGAGTTTGGAGGTCTGTAGCGATTGATCCTGCAGAAAGTCGGTGACCTCTGCGCACTATGCCCCTCAGCATCTGCTGACCCCGCCCTGTCATTTTACGTAGCTGACCACTTCATGGCTGAGTTCATGTCGTTCCCAATCGCTTCCACTTTGTTATAATCACACTGACAGTTGACTGTGGAATATTTAGTAGTGAGGAAATTTCACGACTGGACTTGCTGCACAGGTGGTGTCTGATCACGGTACCACGCTGGAATTCACTGAGCTCCTGAGAGCGACCCATTCTTTCACTAATGTCTGTAGAAGCAGTCTGCAGGCCTAGGGGCTCGGCTTTATACACCTGTGGCCATGGAAGTGACTGGAACACCTGAATTCAATGATTTGGATGGGTGACTGAATACTTTTGGAAATATAGTGTATCTCCTGGTACATCACTCCATTCATGTTCCCTTTGATGACGTAATGACATGTAATGCCTCAGTACCATTTGCAGAGAAGTATCCCGATATCATGATACTCCCACCTCCAAGCTTCACTGTGGGTGTGGTGTTCTTGGGATCATATGCCCAACCCTTCTTTCTCCAGACAAGCTGAATTATTGGCATTTATATTTTGATTTTCCTGAGCTGAAAACATTGTTTTCAAATTTTAGATGCACATTTCTGCTTTTTTTAGCAGAGGAGTTTTGCTTATTGTTCTCTGTGTAAATGTTGTTCCTGATGCTTTTTTGAGAGACTGCTGTGACAGTTCCATACCATTTTTCTGAGAGTGTAGAGAAGAACAATTTGACCATGCAAAGAACCATATAGGCAATTGCAGCGTTTCTTTGAGCATTCACAGCATATGGAATCACTGTCATTACTAAAAAAGCCTTGAATGACCTTTTCTAAAGGTTTAGTACTGAAATACAATCAAGGCTGTAACGATTATTTCATTAGAACAAAAATCATTGATTAAAATCTCAATCTCTGTTTCTGGCATCAGTGTATTAACATTTTGACTTGGGTATTGTCAGGACTTAGAGCAATCCAGCCTCTGCCCCAAGTCCGGACGTGTGTTACGTTATGACTAATTAATTCTAAGTTAAGTTTTCGTTCTAAATTTATGTAAAAAGGGACATCAAATTAAATTTGCGAAGGTAAAAGACAAAAAAAAACAAACTTCAGTCGATGAGTTCTTTTCAAAGGACGGAAAAGGTCTTTCTTCATTTACTGAGCTTCAGGTGGCAAGAAGGTTCCCGGACAACCAAATGCAAAGATCATTACAAAGCATCCTTCTTATATCCCACTTCAGGGTGAGCTCCTCACCCCTCCCTTTTTATAAAAAGAAAGAAAGTGGAATAAAAGACTTCAGCCGCTGAGTTCTTGTGAAAGAGAGGAAAATACCTCTTTATTTATTGAGCTTCAGGTGGCAAGATGGTTCCTGGACAACCACACATGCAAAGATCATTACAAAGCATCCTTCTGATACCCCTGAATTCCATGTCCCTGAATCACCTTTTGGTTCCCATTACGTCTTGGTTTACCAAGTCTTTTGAAAACCCTTATTTCCCACCAATCTTAGGATATATCTTTATATCATTTTCTTGGCCTTGTTCTACCGAGTCCTCCTGTCCTCCCCGAGGCCGTTGTTTTAACACTTCTTTATTAATTTGGCCAGTTTTTGACCAGTTTTTGCTGGTCCTCATCTAGTCTTCTTGCTGTGCAGGCAGTGTTTCTCAAACCTCCTAAACTTCCAGGTGCCTTCTGCCACAAAAACCCCTTTCATACAGTGCCCTGTCTGTGTCTGGGTCAGAGGTTCATTCTCTCTCATTCATGCAAGCGTTAGGCCTGTTTTCTGCCTCAGCTGTACGACTATAACTTTATTTCACTCATTTCTAAGTCAATGATTTTTACAAAACTTTTATTAAACTGTGATTCAAGGAACATATTTTATCACAATTTCTGACAGTATCTTGCGATATGTGACTTATTATGTAGCTATAATGACTTATTTGGTTGAAATTTTCTCAAAGCAACGACTTTTTAACATTGTAACTTAGTATCTCACAATAAAAAGTTGCATAAAATTACAAGAAAGTAAGTAATAATTTTGGGATAATAAGTCAAACTTTTGAGAAAATGAATCATTATATCAGAATATGAGGTTTACCTCCTATCAGAAAGAGAGAAAGAGGAAAAAGCACTTCTCTGCCTGACACCCCGAATGACACTCCGTTTTCCAGCATATGTATGTCTTACTACAGTGGTTTTCAATATTTAATGAAGATGTTTCAGATGCATTATAACTTCTTTCACTGAAGTACCTTGGAAACTTTGAAAATGCTTTCGTTACTGCTCATTACGTTCTGTTGTATGAATATTTTTTACTTGATCAATCACGAAATTAATTGCTATATGACTTGGTTACTAATATAATCAACAGCTCCAGGCCTAATTACAGTGAACCATTCTGCAGAGCCTCAGTCTATGGTAAAGCTGGATTGCTGCAGTTCTCAAGGACGGCCACAAGGGGGCAGCGTGTGACTGGAGCATCTGTGTAGAGGGGCGTGGTGCCTCAGTGCAGAGCCACTCTGTGGGGAGGTAGAATGGACTCTCAGCACCTACTGTTAGGCTCTGAATAAATAACCACACACTGCCCTGATGTCAATACCAGCACCTTTCTTAGTCTCTGGTTCTCTGCTTCCATGAATTGGATACGACTGGAATGTTTTCCTTACATGGAGCTTTACCCAGCATTTAGTGCCAACACTGACTTACCTCCTGTTAAAGTGCAATGTGACTTCTCAGTGAACTAGGCGTGAGTTTCTTTAAAAAGCATCATGAGGGCAGCAGTTCAATCCGTTTCCATGTCTTCCAAGCTCCTAGAAACCTGAAGCAGCTCATAAAACCGGGAGAATTAGATGCCGACTCAATTTGGCTTAGCGCTATGATGCTTTTAGGAATGTTTGAGCATTCTCTAGTGCCTGTGTGAAGCTTTATGGCCTTTGCTGCTTTAAACCAAATGAACCCTGCAGAACCTGAAACTGTGAGCTAAGCGAGTGTGTGAGTGTGTGTGTTAGGATACTGCAGTCTGGAGTGTGTGTATTAGGGGTGGGAGGATCAATACTGAAGTGTCGATACTTCCTGAGGTGTTTTCTTCTCACAGTAAACTGAATGTCTGTATTTTTCTGAAACCCAGTGTCTCTGATGCTGTGATTGCACGAAGGGTCATTTCTTCTCTAAACAGTGTATGCATTCACTTTGGGCCCCCAAACTACCAGGGGGTCTTAAGTATGAAATTTTGAACATTGAGTAAATCATAGAAAAGTGCAGTAGATCAAAGTCTTTACAGGAAAATCTGCCCATTCGACAGCCACCTTAGCAACACCCTCGGGTCTGTCTGTCTCAGGTCTGTCTTTTAGAGTGCGGAGGAATGTTTCCAAAACTAAACGCCCAAAACGAAACATACTGGTCACACTGGATCTGGATGGTCCCCTTTAGATGCTCTACAGATACTTAAGTCATTAACACACTTTGCAGTGATGTTCAGTTGATTATCAACAACACTGAGGTTAGGGTTTGGATTAGGAGTAGATGTAAGTTTAGTCCTGAGCTTAGGGTTTGGGTTAGGAGTAGATATAAGTTTAGTCCTGAGGTTAGGATTAGGAATAGATGTAAGTTTAGTCTTGAGGTTAGGGTTAGGTTTAGGAGTAGATGTAAGTTTAGTCTTGAGGTTCGGGTTAGGGTTAGGAGTAGATGTAAGTTTAGTCCTGAGGTTAGGGTTTGGATTAGGAGTAGATGTTAGTCCTGAGGTTAGGTTTTGGGTTAGGAGTAGATGTAAGTTTAGTCTTGAGGTTAGGGTTAGGAATAGATGTAAGTTTAGTCTTGAGGTTAGCGTTTAGGTTAGGAGTAGATGTAAGTTTAGTCTTGAGGTTAGGGTTTGGAGTAGATGTGAGTTTAGTCTTGAGGTTAGGGTTTGGAGTAGATGTGAGTTTAGTCTTGAGGTTAGGGTTTGGAGTAGATGTAAGTTTAGTCTTGAGGTTAGGGTTTGGAGTAGATGTGAGTTTAGTCTTGAGGTTAGGGTTTGGAGTAGATGTAAGTTTAGTCTTGAGGTTAGGGTTTGGAGTAGATGTAAGTTTAGTCTTGAGGTTAGGGTTTGGAGTAGATGTAAGTTTAGTCTTGAGCTTAGGGTTTGGGTTAGGAGTAGATGTAAGTTAAGTCTTGAGGTTAGGGTTAGGAGTAGATGTAAGTTTAGTCTTGAGGTTAGCGTTTAGGTTAGGAGTAGATGTAAGTTTTGTCTTGAGGTTAGGGTTTGGAGTAGATGTGAGTTTAGTCTTGAGGTTAGGGTTTGGAGTAGATGTGAGTTTAGTCTTGAGGTTAGGTTTTGGGTTAGGAGTAGAGGTAACTTAAGTTTTGAGGTTAGGATTAGGAATAGATGTAAGTTTAGTCTTCAGGTTAGGGTTTGGAGTAGATGTGAGTTTAGTCTTGAGGTTAGGGTTTGGAGTAGATGTGAGTTCAGTCTTGAGGTTAGGGTTTGGAGTAGATGTGAGTTTAGTCTTGAGGTTAGGGTTTGGAGTAGATGTAAGTTTAGTCTTGAGGTTAGGGTTTGGAGTAGATGTGAGTTTAGTCTTGAGGTTAGGGTTTGGAGTAGATGTAAGTTTAGTCTTGAGGTTAGCGTTTAGGTTAGGAGTAGATGTAAGTTTAGTCTTGAGGTTAGGGTTTGGAGTAGATGTAAGTTTAGTCTTGAGGTTAGGGTTTGGAGTAGATGTAAGTTTAGTCTTGAGCTTAGGGTTTGGAGTAGATGTAAGTTTAGTCTTGAGGTTAGGGTTTGGAGTAGATGTAAGTTTAGTCTTGAGCTTAGGGTTTGGGTTAGGAGTAGATGTAAGTTAAGTCTTGAGGTTAGGGTTAGGAGTAGATGTAAGTTTAGTCTTGAGGTTAGCGTTTAGGTTAGGAGTAGATGTAAGTTTTGTCTTGAGGTTAGGGTTTGGAGTAGATGTGAGTTTAGTCTTGAGGTTAGGGTTTGGAGTACATGTAAGTTTAGTCTTCAGGTTAGGGTTTGGAGTAGATGGGAGTTTAGTCTTGAGGTTAGGGTTTGGAGTAGATGTAAGTTTAGTCTTGAGGTTAGCGTTTAGGTTAGGAGTAGATGTAAGTTTAGTCTTGAGGTTAGGGTTTGGAGTAGATGTAAGTTTAGTCTTGAGGTTAGGGTTTGGAGTAGATGTAAGTTTAGTCTTGAGGTTAGCGTTTAGGTTAGGAGTAGATGTAAGTTTAGTCTTGAGGTTAGGGTTTGGAGTAGATGTGAGTTTAGTCTTGAGGTTAGGGTTTGGAGTAGATGTAAGTTTAGTCTTGAGGTTAGGGTTTGGAGTACATGTAAGTTTAGTCTTGAGGTTAGCGTTTAGGTTAGGAGTAGATGTAAGTTTAGTCTTGAGGTTAGGGTTTGGAGTAGATGTGAGTTTAGTCTTGAGGTTAGGGTTTGGAGTAGATGTGAGTTTAGTCTTGAGGTTAGGGTTTGGAGTACATGTAAGTTTAGTCTTCAGGTTAGGGTTTGGAGTAGATGTAAGTTTAGTCTTGAGGTTAGGGTTTGGAGTAGATGTAAGTTTAGTCTTGAGGTTAGCGTTTAGGTTAGGAGTAGATGTAAGTTTATTCTTGAGGTTAGGGTTTGGAGTAGATGTGAGTTTAGTCTTGAGGTTAGGGTTTGGAGTAGATGTAAGTTTAGTCTTGAGGTTAGCGTTTAGGTTAGGAGTAGATGTAAGTTTAGTCTTGAGGTTAGGGTTTGGAGTAGATGTGAGTTTAGTCTTGAGGTTAGGGTTTGGAGTAGATGTGAGTTTAGTCTTGAGGTTAGGGTTTGGAGTAGATGTAAGTTTAGTCTTGAGGTTAGGGTTTGGAGTAGATGTAAGTTTAGTCTTGAGGTTAGGGTTTGGAGTAGATGTGATTTTAGTTCTTGAGGTTAGGGTTTGGAGTAGATGTGAGTTTAGTCTTGAGGTTAGGGTTTGGAGTAGATGTAAGTTTAGTTCTTGAGGTTAGGGTTTGGAGTAGATGTAAGTTTAGTCTTGAGGTTAGGGTTTGGAGTAGATGTAAGTTTAGTCTTGAGGTTAGGGTTTGGAGTAGATGTGAGTTTAGTCTTGAGGTTAGGGTTTGGAGTACATGTAAGTTTAGTCTTCAGGTTAGGGTTTGGAGTAGATGTAAGTTTAGTCTTGAGGTTAGGGTTTGGAGTAGATGTGAGTTTAGTCTTGAGGTTAGGGTTTGGAGTAGATGTAAGTTTAGTCTTGAGGTTAGGGTTTGGAGTAGATGTAAGTTTAGTCTTGAGGCTGAACTTGAAGTTCAGTTGCATTTAATATATATTTAGTTGAATGTTACTTAAAGATATACTGAGCATTTATAAAGCATCTACAGTGGAGCAACCAAGTAAAGTGTTACCAGAAGATTTAGAAAGTCTGGCCAAACTAGCAACACTAGTTTGTAGTGTTTGGCTCAGATAACACACAAAAATGCATGTTTCTTGTTCTGGCTACTGAGCTACATCTCCACAGCGAATAAGCAGCTCTGCCGGCAAGTCGAAAGGCTCATTTTACTGAAGGGCAGGACTTTTTCCCGAAACAGATGCCATGTTGAGCTTTACAAGTTTTCCTTTTATTCTCCAACTAGTGACCAGCCTCCTCCTTTATAACATCTCTGAGTGAGTCTAGAGATGTTCTCACTTTTTTCCAAATCAAAATGAATTAAAGGGGAATTCTATTGACTTTTCAAAATTTCTGAGGTGTAAACAAAGTCACTCTTGCAGATTTGAGGTGAACTGGTTCATTGTAGAGAAACATACCGACTGAGATTTCTTTACAGTGGTGATGATAGAAACCAGACGTCTCAATGTCTGCAACACGAATACAACTGTTTTATTTACTCTGCAAAACCACCAGTGAACCGTAAAGTCTTCTGAGTTTTTATTTGCCCTGCGATGGACTGGCGACCTGTCCAGGGTGTATCCTGCCTTCCGCCCGATGACCGCTGGGATAGGCTCCAGCACCCCACCCGACCCTGAGGGAGAAGCGGCTCAGAAAATGGATGGATGGATGGATGGATGGATGGATGGATTCAATAACGTTGTGTGGGGAAGTGTTTAGAGGACTTTAACTCTTCAGATGTCTGGTTCCTATCAATCACCAGTACTGAGAACAATTTTCACTCATTAAGCTTCTCGAAAAGCATCATATCAAAGCACTCTGAATTGTTTAGTTTTCATCTTACTGATTTCATCACTCAAAAATGTGATAAAATCTGTGGTTCTTGTTCACAAAAGTCTGTGGGAATGTGTGCCCATTCAGTTAAAAGAGCATTTGTGAGGCCAGGAACTGATGTTGGACAAGAAGCCCAGTGAATGATTGCATAAATTACCTATTTAACTTAAGTACTAACTTTAAGAAAACAGTACTTTATCTTACCAAGGGGCAGGCAGTTAGTCTATATTAATTGATGCACTAGAGGCTGGGCAATTTTTACATGCATTGCAGCACTTGGTGGTCCTACTCTATTAGTTTGTGTGGTCTACTGCTTCATGGCTGAGCTGGTGTTGCATGTTGATGGAGCTTCTATTACACAATAATAGCACTTACAGTTGTCTGGGGTAGATCTAGCAGGGCAGAAATTTCACAGACTGACTTGTGGCAGAGATGGAAAAGGTGGCATTCTATGTCTGTGACACATTTTAAGTCACTAAGCTCCTCAGTATGATATATTATATTATTATATATATATATATATATATATATATATATATATATATATATATATATATATATATATATATATTATTATAACTTTCAGATTTTACATTTGCATGGCTGATCTTATACACCTGCTACCAATGGATGTGGTTGCAGAACATAAACTCGATAATTAGGAGGGGTGTCCACATACTTTAGGCCAGTAAGTGTACAAGCCCAGACATGACACTAAGTAAATGTTCTTTAATGGCAAATCAGAAGATATTTATATAATTATTTATAAAACCATATACAACTCCACTTAGCAGGCTGTTTGTCTAAATATAGCTACGCATTTAGATTTAGATTTTTTGTGAGCAAGAAGAAAGTACCAGTACTGGATTGAAAAGACAATTAGCAGTATTGCCCGTCCCTACTGTTTATATGCACTAGATGCATATGCGATTGGTGTCATTTGAGCCATAGAGAAATGACTGTACCGGTACCTGGTGTTTTTAGAGGGAGTTTGTGTGTATGTGGTATGTGTGTGGTATACGTATGTGTGTTTGTGTGTGTGTGTGTGTGTGTGTGTGTGTGGATGCAGCAAAGGGTGCTGTTGACCCTGGGGCTCACAGTAAGAGGGCTACAGGAGTGGAACTAATGACAGGTCAGCTCTCTGGAGAGACGCTACTCGAACGCTCTTCAGCAGGGTACCAACAGAGCTACTTAACCAGTCCATGGTTACCAAGGCAACCCGCCAAAAGATGTGCCTTCGAGTGGCTGCGCGTCTGCGCGCCGAACGCCGCCTTCAGCTCTCCACCAGAAAAGCTGGAGTCATGTCACTGGTAATTACCCTCTATAGCTCTGGGTGCCGCGCCGCAATCCCATTCATTTTTGATGCAGACTCACTCATCAGCTAATGTCGCGGAACAGTCTGCAATGAAGTTGATTATTCTCCAATTTTAGCAAACCAAAAAAAGTTTCACAAGAAGAGAGGGATGGAAATTAAGGGTCATAACTCTATATCTGTGTTACACTCTGTATGGCCTTTAGCTTTTAAGAAGAGATGAAACACAACCGCAGAAGGTCAAATGGGCTTTTGCGTGCACCATATTCCCTCAGGGTCACTTACCCTAAATGTAGCTGATGCGCTGTTTGGTATCCGAAGTTTGCTTTGGTGTCCGACGTTTGCTTCTGGGCATGTTAGACCAGTCCAACAAACATGTAAAGGAAGTTTGTTGACACGTATAAATATAAATTGACAAAACTATGTCACACAGCAATAGTAGCAGCCACTTGAAGCCTGATTTTGTCTCTCTACTTAAGATTATTAAACAGTTTGGGACATTTTTGAGGAAAACGTGTGGTGACTGCACATTGATTGATGGGGTATAAGCTTCCATCACTAATTAGCTACATTACATTTGTAGCTTCAGCACAAAGGTACAGAAGCAAACCTCAGACATCAACCGTGTCTTGGCTGATCGACTACATTTGCTGTAAAAATTGCAGCCAGAAAAACACATCAATTAATTAAAAATGTAGAGATCTTAGGCTATGTTCACATTACAGGCCTCATTGCTCAAATCTGATATCTTGCTCAAATCCGATCTCTCTGACCCGATGGTTCACCCTCGTTTGGGTAAGTGACTCAAATCTGTCATTAATGTGTCCTGAAATGAGCCTCATGTGCTCATCCTGCTCAGTGACGTCACGTGACTGAATCACTGCATCATCAGCACAAACTAACGAGCAGAACGAGCTTCGCTGAGAAGATTAACTCTGATCAGCTCTCAGCTTTGTTATTAGAGCCAGGCGGAGGAGAAAAATGTGAGATGAGCTGCTTTTCCACCGTTTAAAGGCTTTATCTTCTGTTTGGCGCTGCTGCCATGGTAACGCTGAATGATGGTGCATGTGCAGTGGAAAAAAAGCACATGAATTCTGATCTGAGCATCACATTAAGGTCACATGGATACGTATCCGATCTAGGACCATATGAAAGTGGCTCAGGTCGGATTTGAAAAGATCAGATTTGTATCCACACAGCCCTGAAAAAATCATCTGAGTCACATTAGGGCAAAAAATCGGATTTGTGCCACTTCAACCCGGTAATGTGAACGTAGTGTTAGAAAACTGAAATTCTTTTTTAGCCTCACAACATATTATGCCTCAAAATCCAACCCACCAAAGTTGGCCTGTGCATAGTTATGTTTAACCAAGTTACCACGGTAACAGCCCTCAGCAAAAACTCACTTATTGGTTTAAAAAATCTGTCCTGATTTCATACAAACGTAAGCAACCCACACATGAACATCACAACACGTCCAAAAGTTTGCAGACGCCAGCTGATTGAACTTTTCGTCTGTAATCATGAGCATAAACAGAAAGTTTGTGCTTTCTTTGCTGCAGGAACAGCCTCTACTCTTTTTATACCCTGCTAGCCATTGGCCTTGGCCATTGGTGACCTTAGGCTTCTCCAGAGCATCTCATTCTATTAGCAGTACTTTTCTATGGAGATTTCACAAGCTGTGTACATGCAATGGAATGTCTATGTCAGCAATGGAGGCACCTTAGAGTAGCTGTCTTCACTAATTAGAAGAGATGCCTGGAAATCTTTGGACATGTAGGCAAGCTGAACTTATAAACATGTTGAATGAGCTGATATTCTACATTAATACCACGTTCATTGTACCCAGCACAGACAGAAACACGGCTGCACTGGTTAAACACCCTCTGTGCTGCTGACATATAACTGTATGCAAAGCTGGTTCCAGTGTATGTTGGACATCCTCAGACTACAGTGTCAGGTTTTGGACTGAAAAGCTTTTGTATGGGTCTAAGCCAGAAACAGCACACAAAACAAAGGGAAAATGGTGCTTAGGCTCAGGCTAGCACTCGGCTCTCACTGCTAGCTGGCCAGGCTACACTGTTCACTGCTAGATTAGATATGCATACCCAGATGATGTGTTGGGTCCAGTCAGGCATGTCAATGGCACTGCCATTTTAGGGAGGTCAACATCACCGCTGGACTGCATTCAGTACCATTACAGAGTGGCAATTTAAGAAAGATACTGTCCAAAATGACACAATTACAGGAATACCGCTCTCAGAAAGCGGGATAGGATTACATAACGGAGGGAACGCATTCGTGTCTGGGTGGTGCGTGTTGTTTGTATGGTGTTTGTGTGTAGATATGGCCGTGTGGTTGGTGAAGCACCGAGAACCTGTTGATGTGATTGTTTTCCCTCTGGTTTTATATTAATCTTATTTCATTTAACAGTCTATTCAGGGGAGCTTGACTTGATGTAGTAATTATTTATTTACAATGACAGTTAATGCTTTGTAGCTGGGTAAGTTCTAGCATTCCTTAATGTGTGTAGATATTCATAATAGATTAATGTTAGCACCTCCTTACACAAACCTGAAGGTAGCTTCTTAATGGGCAGAATCCTGTTCAAACGTCCCTGTTCCACCTTAAATGGTGCAGTTTCAGTGACTGCTGCGCGATTTAAGGTGGAACGGAAAAATTAGAACAGGAAGCAACAAATTTGTTGAAAATCGGTGGAGTAATAAGGAAGTTGTGGCTGATTTAATCCTGAGACTCATCACACGCCTACAGGCTGGGCGGCCATGAATGTAAATTTTACTAATTTGTGCTTTCATTATGTTCTTTTATTTGATTAAGGTTTAACTTACGTTCTCACCACCTCCTCATTTCTAAGGTAACTGTCCGTTTTATCAGCTCCACTTACTGTATAGCTGCACTTTGTAGTTCTACAGTTACAGACTGTAGTCCATCTGTTTCTCTGATACTCTGTTACCCTGTTCTTCAGTGGTCAGGACCCCCATGGACCCTCACAGAGCAGGTACTATTTGGGTGGTGGATCATTCTCAGCACTGCAGTAAAACAGATGTGGTGGTGGTGTGTTAGTGTGTGTTGCGCTGGTCTGAGTGGATCAGACACAGCAGTGCTGCTGGAGTTTTTAAACACCTCAGTGTCGCTGCTGGACTGAGAATAGTCCACCAACCAAAAATATCCAGCCTACAGTGTCCTGTGACCACTGATGAAGGACTAGAGGATGACCAACACAAACTGTGCAGCAGCAGATGAGCTGTCGTCTCTGACTTTACATCTACTGGTGGACTGACACCAGTCCAGACACCAGGTGGACTGGAGTGTCTAATAGAGTGGACAGTGACTGGACACAGTGTTTAAAAACTCCAGCAGCACTGCTGTGTCTGATATAGTCATACCAGCATAACACACACTAACACACCACCACCACTCTGCTCTGTGAGGGTCCATGGGGGTCCTGACCACTGAAGAACAGGGTAACAGAGTATCAGAGAAACAGATGGACTACAGTCTGTAACTGTAGAACTACAAAGTGCAGCTATACAGTAAGCGGACCTGGAGGTGGTCATGTTATGCCTGATCGGTGTATATCACGATAGAACCCTGCACCCCAATCTGATTTAAGCATTTGCAGCATCTCCTGTGGTTGTTTTCCACATGGTTACCAAATAAGACTCCAGTGCCCATAAAGGCCCAGACCAAAGCCCAGACACCCAATACAACTTATACACAGAGGTATAATGACTCCTCATGGCTTGCATGGAGGCCAAAGCAACAAGTGAGCTGCTTAGCAGAGAGGCAGCACCACCAGGATGTGAGGCACAGAGAAATACATCAGTCTAAAATCCACCACCTTCATCTTACGTCTCTGCATGTCAAACGCCTCCTGCTATTCAAATCAAATGCCGTCCCACAGAGAGCAACAAACATCTCTGGAAGAGTGCCATCTCCTTCCACAAAGCCTGTTCCTCACAAACAAGAGAAGAAACTTGGTGAAAAAGAAAGACCCAAACAACACAAAGTCTGTTTTCTTTTCGTTTTTTTTTCCCCAAGGCTGTCGACACAGCCGTTTTTACTACGACAACGTTTTTTTTTCCAACTACATTTTGATCATAGCTTGATTTTTTTTTTCTTTGTATGTACTTTTCTGCCTTTTATCCTTACAGATAAACAATGCAGTATGATCAAGACCAACTGAACATACAGACAACCCAAAAACATTCATACCAACACACTGGCACCATTCCAATATACCGTATACATATAACAAAAGGATTATATGTATACATGGATATACCATAAGAAGAACTGTATCATGGCCACAGAGTAATAAAAAATAAATCTAATAAATAGATCAATAAATAAATCAATTATTCGTTTAAGGAAAATGGATGATTTAACTGGCTACTCTCACCATTCACAGAAGCAAAGTAATACACAACTGGTACTGTTTTCAAGTCACTATAACAATAAAGATTTAGACCAGTCTAGCTCTCAGGGAGGTCCTGGTTTAAGCTTATTGGTCAATTCTTCTAGCTTTTAACATGTATCATTGTCAAAACCATCATCTTCATCACCACCATAACCTCCACAGACGTAGTATTTCTCTTTTTAGAACAGTACTTAGCGCTGGCGTTGTGGCACTGGTCTTTGCTCAAATGTCACTTCCATTAGTGGTCAGTCCTTTACCAGTTGACCTTTAAACTCTAACCTCATTTGTGTTCCTCTTGTCTCCATCAGAGACTCCCTCGCAACAGCTGATTGTTGCCAGGCAACAGCAAGGTCCCGCGCCCCATGCATGCACAGGTCCAACGTAATAGCACCGACTGCATTCTGGGATGCCATCTCCCAGTGTTACCCACTTGTCTTGCTCTCAGTCTTGTCTCTACGCATTAAAAGATGCATTAAGAGATGGAGAGCCACAAGTGGAGCCCCCTGGTAGTGGGAGGTCTGAATTGCACTACACAGTAGTCTCGTACTCTGTCACCTCTTTGGGGTTGCTGAGGCTGCGGTACTGGATCCGTGGCGTCACTGGGGATGTGTTTTCTAGCACCAAGATGGTCTTCCTCAACCTGCGGTCGATGAAGTGTGCGTCCCAGGCAGGGTAGTTCTTCCTGGGAAGGTCTATGCGTATCACCGGACCCTCGGTTTTGGGGGTTCGGGGGGAAGGTACAGGAGGCACACTTGGTGGCCTCACCTGAAACACGGGCAGACAACTGTCCCGGTCCCCAACCCCTGACTCA
>NC_051219.1:40902913-40907913 GCF_015220715.1 Pygocentrus nattereri
ATTATTGTAAACACACTCAAAACCCAGTCCAACCAGTAGATCAGCTTCTGCTTAAGGCTCAAATTTGACAAGTAAAAGTTTCATTTTAGCAGGCTAGTGATGTCCAACTGCGAAGTAATAGCTCTGTGCAACCCATAATTTCGCTCTGTTTTTTATTGGAAAGACAAGTTTCCCACCAGAAGGCTGATGAAATCGGATACATCAAAATTTACAATGCAGCATGAATTGACTAAACTGTGACATCAACTATATTTGCGTCAAGGTGGTGGATGAGAGCGAACAGTCAAAGAATGAAAAGCAATCAGAAGCCTAAAAAACATCAGAGAGGATGTTTTTAATAATAACAACATCGACACAAACTCCCCTAGAACCACCACCACCAACGACAAACAAACAACAACAACAACACAATAATAATATCATAAATATAGTCACAACCAGAATCATATTAATAATAATAATCGCCATAATAATAATATTCATATTAACAGCAACAAATAATAATAATAATATCATCATCATCATACCAATAATAGTAATAACGAAAATAATATCACACAATTGTCTGAGAGTCCAAGCCTGATGACACGGTTAAATGACATGTTTTGTTGATTTTCTAATTGAACACACTCTCTGCTGTCACGCATCCCTCGGGCTCTGATACTCACTTGGACTCCATTCCCCAGACTCCTCTGGGAATTCCCATGTCTCCTGCCACCTCTGACCTGCCTGCACACTCCAATCACCGGTCTCACTCTCCTGAATACTAATTTGGTTCACCTGTGTTGTGCTAATTAGCTTTAGCTTATAAGCCCGGGCTTAGGATAGGATCAGTGCGAAGTATTGGATCATTTGTTGACATACTGACCGTTTCCATTGTATATATGCCTGATTGTTTCTGACCCGTTCGCCTGTTTACCGATGACTTTGGCTATTCCCTTTGGATTATCTGCCTGTGGTAATATCTCCGTGTTCTGACCTTTTGGACTGTTCTCTGGACTTTGATTCTGTGTCTCGCCCTTCAGGTTGTTTGGTTTTGACCCACGCCCGTTTTGGCTACGAGCTCGGATTACGTTTTTTTTTAATAAAGTTTACCTTGTTCATTTTCCGCAAGTGTCTGATTTCATCTGAACTCAAATATCACTTTTTCTGCTCATTTTAGTGCACAATTGTAACATATTGGGAAAAAAATAAAACATAAACTAAAAGCTGTGCCACTCCTTTTGTACCTGCCATGTATTTTTTTCCCAGTGTGCTAAATTCAGCAAATAAACAGTAAAAATTCCAGTAGCGTGTTCTTCGTAGACGACGGGTGACGCAGACGTCTGTTAGCTAACATAACAGACCTGCCAGTTAGTGCTCTACTCCAGTTTGTCTAGCATCACGTGATGGGGAGACTGCGCTAATGAAAGGAACACGACTATACTGAGAGAAAAAACTAACCCCCTGGAAATGTACACCCCTCCCTTCTCCCTCACAGTAGGTACAGTCCATTTTCCCCCTGAATCCTTCACTTGCACATCCAGGTTTTGGAGCAACATCTGCTGCCATCCAAGCAACGTCTTTTTCAGGGACGTCCTGCTTATTTCAGCAAGACGATGCCAAGCCACATTCTGTACGTGTTCCAACAGTGTGGCTTCGTAGTAAAAGATTGCGGGTACTAGACTGGCCTGCCTGCAGTCCAGACCATCTCCCACTGAAAATGTGTGGCGCATTATGAAGCACAAAATACGACGACGGAGACCCCGGACTGCTGAGCAGCTGAAGTTGTACATCAAGCAAGAATGGGAAAGAATTCCACCTACAAAGCTTCAACAATCAGTGTCCTCAGTTCCCAAACGCTTACTGAGTGTTGTTAAAAGGAAAGGTGATGTAACACAGTGGTAAACACGCCCCTGTCCCAACTTCTTTGGAACGTGTTGCAGGCATCAAATTCAAATCGAGTGAATATTTGCAAAAAACAATGAAGTTTATCCGTTTGAACATTAAATATCTTGTCTTTGTAGTGTAATTGCAATGCAATTGAATATAGGTTGAAAAGGATTCGCAAATCAACGTATTCTGTTTTTATTTATGTTTTACACAACGTCCCAACTTCATTGGAATTGGGGTTGTATTTATTTATTATTTTTTTCCCTTGAAACCCTAAGACACTTAAATTAGGGTATTTCTGATTGGATGTAGGAAGAGGGATGGTGAGATCGGCCGCAGGCTGGGACAGGCGGCAGCAGTAATGCGGTCACTGTACCAGATTGTAGTGGTGAAGAGGGAGCTGAGCCATAGGGTGAAGCTCTCTGTTTACTGGTCGGTCTACACCCTCACCTCACCTGTGGTCATGAGCTACACTCTATTTGACAGGGTGAGGAGCTCGGTGATCTGGGAGGAGCTCAGAGTAGAGCTGCTACTCCTTTGCATTGAGAGGAGCCAATTGAGGTGGTTCAGGCATCTGATCCGGATGCTCCCTGGACACCTCCCAGTGGGGGGGGGTATACCAGGCTCGGCCTACTGGGACGAGACCCTGGGGTCGTCCTAGGACCCGCTGGAGGGATCTCCAAGTTGCCCTGGGTGCGGCTTGGGGTCCCCTGGAATGAGCTGGAGGAAGTTACGGGGGGGAAAGGGTCGTCTGGGATTCTCTGCTCTCCTAACTGCTACCTATCTGGACTAAGCGGTTGATGATGATGATGATTGGATGTGCTGCTACTTGCACTACTTAACAGCATCTTTCTCATAGACACTATGTGATGTTGACTGGGTGATGTCTAGGTACCCTATCAGGTCAGAGAGCTGATACAAACATTTTCCACTGCTTTGTCAAAGTGCGAGCAATAGAGAATTTTGCCAGGGTACTCAGAACAGGAACATATATACTACATTTACAACACAGGCACACACTGTAATGGTCAGAGGTTACAGCTGGACAGACAGAGTGAAGCACAAACACACAGAACACAACGAAGAAAGAAAGCAAGGTCAGTCATAGAAACAGCCTCTGCTTTCTGATGTGGAAATGATCCACACTGTTATTCTCTGGAGTGTTGAGTTTGGCTCTGTCTGCTCCAGATAGATCCCCATCTCCCACTTCACCTCTCCACCCGGCCTCCCTCCTGCCCCCTCACAGCATGGAACAGATTGTTATGTCATATGACGCTGCACACGGTGTGTACGACGGTCTGTTTTATTCATAAGAGGTAAATCTCCCAGTCTCGCAGATGAATAAGTCATGATCAATACAGTCGTTCAACTCTTTTTCTCCTCTCCTCTCCTCTCATCTCCACTCCTCTCCTCTCCTCTCCAGCCTGGGTTTTCTGCATGCACAGCAAAAGCAGAACATGCTCGCTGTGGTTCATGATGCCAAGCTGAAGCAGACGTTGAGGGTTGTGTTCATGTGTAAATGTGGGTGTATGCTCTCACCTCGCGGGATGCCATGAACACCAGCGTTCAAAAGACTGGAATCACTTGTCATGCTAATAACTGCTGTTATATCATTCAATTTTAACTTATACAGCATACCGCTCCATTTCCAAAAAAGTTGGGACGCTGTACAAAATGTAATTAAAAACAAAATGCAATGATGTGCAAATCATCTAAGCCCTGTATTTCATTGGAAATGGTACAAAGACAACACATCACAAGTTGAAACTGAGAATTTTTTTGTTTTTTGAAAAATATTTGCCCCATTTTGAATTTGATGCCAAGAATACGTTCCAAAAAAGTTGGGACAGGGGCAACAAAAGGCTGGTAAAGTTGCGTGATGCTAAAAAGCACCTGGTGGTTGATTGGCAACAGGTTAGTAACATGATTGGGGGTAAAAAGAGCATCTCAGAGAGGTTAAGTCTTTCAGAAGTAGAGGCGAGGAGGGGTTCCCCACTCTGTGACAGACTGCACCATCAAATAGTGCAACAGTTTAAGAATAATGTTTCTCAACGTAAAATAGCAAAGAACCTTTGCTTTTCATCATCTACAGTACATATTAACATTAAAAGATTCAGAAGATCTGGAGAAAACTCTGTATGCAAGGGATGAGGCCAAAAGCCAGTATTCGCTGGCTATGATCTTTGGGCCCTCAGGCAGCACTGCATTAAAAAAGGACATGATTCTATAGTGGAAATCACTGCATGGGCTCAGAAACAGTTCATCACTTCATCCACAAATGCAAGTTTACTCTAAAACACAAAGAAGAAACTGCATAGGAACAAGATCCAGAAATGCTGCCACCTTCTCTGGGCCTGCAGTCCACACCTGTCACCACTGATAACATTCAAAATGAGAGTTCAAAACGTTGAGCTGCTGAAATATATACGGTTCTATATCAATGTATTATTTAAATAAATTGATATAGGAATTGGTCTCTGCAGTTTCTTACAGAGTGTTGTTAAAAAGAGGTGATAAAACACCAGTGGTGAACATGCCCCTACTATTTTGTGTTGTGCTGTAGGCATCAAATTTAAATGGGCACATATTTTTCAAAAAACAATACAAAGTTTTGGTAACAGTTTCTATGCATGTCAGGTTTGTAAGCATCTATAAGCACATTCATAACATGTTATAATGCATTAATAAGGCATCATAAACATGGCTGTATATATTTATAAAAATGCATTTCATGTTATAGAGTTTAAACTAGTGCTGTCATCAGTGTTTCACCCAATGTGGGAAAGTAAATGTACACCACCATTAGCTTGGCACTAACCCAACACTGCATTTCCAATATTCTACTGTTTGGAGCATCTGAATATTCAGGACTGAATCCTCAAAGATGCAGCACTAACAGCACCAGTGGTGAGAAATAAAATACTACAAATCTCAATATCTCATCTTAAAAAAACGTATAAAATAAACACTCTCCAAGCTTCTTTGGCACTGACAGAATAACATGTTATTAACATTAATTATAATGCATTATATTGACAACTCATAATATATAATAAACATGGCTATAAAGTGTAATTCAGTGTAACTCATTTTTATAAATATTCATAACCATGTTTATAATACCTTAT